>NC_041394.2:84241258-84421258 GCF_900747795.2 Erpetoichthys calabaricus
AGATAAACATCTTGCCTGAAGAAGGGGCCTGAGTTGCCTCGAAAGCTTGCATATTGTAATCTTTTTAGTTAGCCAATAAAAGGTGTCATTGTGCTTGGCTTTTCTCTAGCAAGATAAATAAAGAGTCATCTCATAGAGAAGCACACAAGCACTGAATTGATTCATTTATGTAGGTAAGTGCAATGCTGTGAAATGCACACAAATGTACAGAATATTCAGTAATGTGTATGTGTGTGTGCAGTCTTACAGCTATGTTCATTTTAGCTCACAGGGATTTATTTTGGATGAGTAGCCATAGGTAATGATATTGTACTAATCACGTAAAATACATTTACACATGAAGGAGTTGACTTTTTTTAAAGCATAGCTACATTGATGGGCAGTATGTCTTAACCATTGAAGAGTTAACACACTTCCTGTCTTGCCACTTTATCTGATATCCATTAAAGTATCATACATTTCTAAAGCATTTATAACACTATATAATATCATATAATACTCTCTAAGAAGTCTTTGCAAATTATTTTTTGAAGAATTAATTAGCACAGTGCTATTTTTGCTAAGCTGTATGCTGACTAAAAGCAAGTGCCACTGTTGATAAGCTAAAGCCATGTTTTTTTTTGCTTTTTTTTTTTGCTTTTTTTACTTTTCTCTAGGGATACACAGAGTGTATATCACACATCAAGACCGTCATTATCTCAAGACCAGCCTTAACACACTGTATTGTTACAATATGAGTGCTGTTTATTGATCTGATATCGGAAAACTATAAATAAATTTTGACTGTAAATTGTTAATAAGTAAATGCTATATGGCAGTGAAAATGTACTTAAAGTGTTTTAGAAATTTTCAAAAGTGTCAGGTACTACAGCTGTTTATGCATGTTTTTGTGCTTTGTAGTTGTAAATTTGGCTGTTGAACTCCCGCTGTTTCTCAGGATTCAGGCTGATCATAAAATCATACAGACTGTCTGTATGTGTTAGAATTGTCTCAGTCATTTTGATGAACTTCTTTACAATGTTTTTACAAATCTCTTCATATTTGTATTTTAGCATATTGTGCTTAAAAACTGTGTTCTGTGTTTAACTTTGCTTCTTTTTCCATTACTGCTGTTAGGAGCTAGATGGTGTAGGCAGGTTCTCACATTTACAGTGCCTCTAAAAAGTATTTTAAAATATTTTCAATTTCTAAAAAAATGTATACCACCTTTTAGAGATCTGTTTTCATTTTGAGTCTTTTGCTGTTGATCAACGTCAAGCAAGTTAAATTGAATTCACTTTGATTCAATGTTATATAATCAAAAAATGTGAAAACTTCCAAGGAGATGAATACTTTATATAGGCACTGTAGGTGTGTGTGAATGAAGCAATCCCTTCGGGATTCTTTTTAAAGATCTCCACTTACTTGCTTTTCATCAGCCTAACACTTGGGACTATTATAGATTTATTTCATTTTTTGCTGCATTTTTGTCGGTCTCTTTGTTGTTTGTAAAATCTAGGTAACATTACGTTAATAGAAGTGGCAATTCTGATTTATTTAGTATTTTTTTAATTTCTCATGTCTACATGATGCAATGGGTCATAGACATTTTCTTTCTTACTATGCACTTGTACCTGCAAACCTATAAAATATATTGATTAGTAGAGGAAGCAGTGTCCCTAGGGCTTCATTATGTTATTTTACTTTTAGAATCACCAGGCATGTATGTATGGATCCTCTTTATTAATTACAGTTCTATTAATAACTCATATCATACTTAAATCATCACCATGTTATTGGTAATTGAATTGCTTTCTGAAAAAGAAGCAGGCTGTGGATACTGTTCCTTCTCTAAGCCCCATACTCAAAGTATGCTTGCCTATAGTGTTGTGTCTTATTCCCTCTCCTTTATTTATTGTACACAAATGACTGAATTTCACCTGCAGATTCTATCCAGCTTCTCTGAAGACAACAACCTTGAAGGTCTCATCTGAAAATATAATGAATCTGGTTACATGAGCAAAGAAACCAAACTGGTCAAATGAAGACCCCTGTTACAAAAGAACTGATAAGAAACTAAGATAAAAAAAATCTGTTGCCTTTATACGTTAATGTCGTAGTTGTGGAGGTGTTAACTAACTTATTTGGCACCACAATTCCCAATATGCCAGCATGGTGAGATCTATTATAGTAAAGAATGCTCACCAGAAGATATTATTTGTGAGAGAATTGGGGAAGTTTAGTGATTCAGAGAAAGCAATGACACTTTATTATAGCTCTAGTTTTGAAAAGCTTTTGATGTTATGTGGAATGACAATACTTATGAGTACCAGAAGAAGCTAGAGAGAGTGTTACACACTGCTTTTAAAAGCATTCTATGCCACCTCCTTTGGATTCACTCAGCTGCCTGGGAGAAAAACACAAAGAATTGTCCCTCCCCATCCTGTGTTTGTTCTCTTTTTGTCTATCATCTTATGTCTGTTGAGACTAGGATGGTCAAGTTTCATAATAGCACTTACCCACAAGCTGTCAGGCACAATTACTTAACATCATAAACATTGATTTCTCCATGCTTCCCCCAGTTTTGCTGTGAGGGCTATGAAGGTGAGTGCATTTGGGGGCTGCAGGAAACCTTATATTGTGCTGGGGACCTGGTGGTATATTGTTCATAGATGCCCATGGGCTTGCAGTGACAGCAGGTTCCACTTGAGGGAGCTCTGTTCTGCTGTCTCTGGCCATGGGATAGGCTAGCCCATGGAGTGTTTATAAGTAAATCAGAAATGACTCTAGCTTAAGTAGAAAAGTTTCCCAATAGACTATTGTGTTTGTTCCGTTTTACTCCTGACTCCAGGTTATTTAATTGGGAGGTAAAAGGGACAGGTATGTTTCAGAGAAGGTGAGAAAAGGAAGCATTTTTGAAATTACATGGAGTTTGGAAAGTGTTGCAAGACTCCCCATATGTTAAAGAGGGCCACGGAGGGAAGCAAATATATTGTCTTGACTGTTTATTTTCATACTGTAAGTTCTCCCATGTGCCGTTCCCTACTTATGTTTATTATTTGTGTAATAAACCACTGTGAGGGATGACTTGGATGTGACAGCAAAGATCGGGGTATGAGTGAGGCAATCCCTTTTTAATGACAGAAGAAAAATGATAAATAACAAAAGAAAACAGACTACAATTGCCTTTGCCACTTGTTCTCATTCTCGTTATCTTTATTTTTGGACCAGTCCTTCTCCCTCCATAGGGTCCCTCAGATTGAATTTCCTCAGGATCTCTAGTGCTGAATTTATAGCAGTCAGCGCAGAAGCGATGGAGCATCCAGAGCTCGGGATGTGGTCACAAATCTTTTGGTTTTTGTCCCTCAGAGCTGTAGGTGGATTGCGCCCCCTCTTATCCTGGAGTGGAACCTCTTACCTTAATAGATCCTTGAAGGTGTCCCCTGAGTATAAATGTGTGACTACGTTATTTTATTAATCTAGTTTCTATAGTGTTTGTTCTGGGTTCATAGACACATTATATGCATCTCTTACTGTTCACTAATATTTAAGTGTTTTATTAAAATTGTTTTAAATTTGTTGGGGATTAACTGTTAATATTTGCCTTGTTATGTTTGTTTGCAAAATTCATCAAATCAAATCTAAGAAAGCCATACCAAAACGTAAAGCAAATACTCTAAATTAACTGTATTTTGTCCATATGAAATATGAAAGTAAAGACATAGCTATTTCCAAATTAAATTTTACTTCATTTTTGCATAAGCAGCCTATGTTATAGCCCTATGTTACTCTAAGTTATAAGAGCATCTAATAAATAACAATCATAAATTTAATCTGTTCCTGATAATACAAACGTATGTCAGTGAAAAAATACTTCATCATCAGATAAGACATTGCAATACAGCAGATGTCAAGTTCTCTTCCGGCTGGTTTCTCTGTACTCTCTGCTGAAGTGTTGCGAGCCAAAGACTTTAGAGCAGCTCCACTTATGGATGATGAATGGTGCAAGAGGCTGGTAGCCAACAGGGCAGAAGAAGAACTTGCCACTTATACTCAATTGAGCACAACTGTGCATTCCGTCTTAGGCTTGTGAACTATAAAACTGTAGTTTGAAATAGTAATTGTGTCATATTGTGAGAAAAGCAGTACATGACACCATTTTGCTCATCTACTGTTGTCACTTTCCCATGAGTATGAAGCTGCTTGAAACAGCATGACATTTTTAGTAACAGGAAAATAACTAGAAAGATTTAGAAAGCATCAGAAAGAAACATCATACTACTTTGTACTCTAAAAGACATTTTAGATATCTTTAAACTTGCTTCATTCAATAAAAGATGGGGTTCTTTACAAAATTTCCTTTTCTGTTTTAGGGTCTGCTTAAAGGGTATGCCACCCATTGCTCAAAGCTACAAAGTCCCATTCTTTAGCTGCAGTTTGATGACCTTTTCTGGATTTAAGGCTCATTCTTTTGATTTAATTTTGATTGTGCTTACTGGACTTGTGTTTATTGTTGTAATAAGTGTGTTTGTATTGTATTGAAGGTATTGTATACATTTATAAGTCACTTCAATGTATTCCATTATCATTGAAGCTACTGTTGGAGTTTGTTTGTTAAGTGTGAGGTATGACTAATGGTGGAAGGGCTTAGTGTTGGCCTCAATCCATAATATCCATAACAAGTTTATCTAGCAGGGACAATTGCACAAATCTATGTGAGATCCAAGAGTAAGTTGGTGTTTTGGGGTCAATTACATATATGCCTGCCTAAAACCTAACATTACTGTAACAAAAAAGCACAGGAACAGGCTGTAATTGCATTGGAGGTTCAAAATGTATGAATTTAGAGACGACTTTTTCAGTTCTTGTTTTTGGGCAGATTAACTTTTCTCAATAATTATAGAAAAATGAAACTGTTTCAGAGAAGTAGAAATTGATGTTATTATATTACAAATAACATCTTATCATTTTATAAGCTTCATTACAGCTATCTTTTTCTCCTCCATTGGAATTATTATATTTAAGTATCTTGATGACAAAAGTGACTGATGTGGGACTAGTCCCTTAAAAAGGTAAGTCTGAAAATAAATATCTTTTGTGTATATACTTTAAAATAACAGTTATGGTTTTCGTATTTGCATATAAAATTGTCCTTCATTATAATATTATGTGGGGTCAGGGCCTGTCCCAGCAGGAGCAAGTATAGGATTAAAACTCAGGGCTGGGACAGAGTGTCAGACAGTTTCCGGATACATTTTGCTCCATGATCAATTACTCATTCACGAACAGTTTAGAACTGCTTGGAACGGAAAAGGATACATGGATATGTAGTGGTAACATACATGGGACCCAGGAGTAAATGTAGATATTACACATCATGCTCAGGTTGGGTTTAAAACATAGGACTTAGGAGCTGTAACCACTATGCCACAGTGAAACCACTTAAAATATGTAATGTAGATTAATATTTAATATTAATGTTTAGATAATTGTTTAGTATAGTGTAATTTAGGGAATTAATTGGTGAATTAAAGAAAGAAACAGCTTTTTGAAAGTAAGCCATCATAATTTCCTTATCCCAGAATTTTAGGAATTTGATAAGAGGAGCACCATCAGTGACAGGGAGGGGGGCAAATGACCAGAGTGGGCTAATGTTTTATAACTTAATTACACGTATATCCTTTCTTTCTTGTTTGTCTGGAACTACAGTTGTGCATCCTTCGAAACTGGAGAAGATGCTGACAGGAATAAAGCAGCTGAACTGGAGGACTGAGGTATGGCTAAATAGGGTTGGTTTATGCCGTGACAGGAACCCAAAGGACTGGCATAGGTTTGGTCTTTTTGTCTTTCTGTCTCTGCCATTTTTCATGCTGAGAAGATCATCTTTCTTGGTGGCCATATTCAGACAGGCCATGCTGTCTGTTTTTGCCATTCCATCCAAGTGCCATGGTGAACCATGTTGGACCCTTCAAAGACAGAGAGCCACCTATTAATTTAAGCAACATAAACTGATTATTACCCAAGTTGTATTAATATTATTTTGCCAATACTCACATTTGTATTCTGCTTATATTTTATGCATATTATCTGCAATACACAAATAAATGTGTAACTGTTTCTCCTGCCTGTTCTTGTACTCTATCTAATTGCCTGGGGTTATAGATTTAAAAGAAAGGGAGAGGTATTTAAGTATTGTGACCAGGCTGGTATGAATAAACACACAAAGGATAGGATTTGAGGTATTCTGTTAAGGTCTACATTATAAAGAGTTTAAATTGAAAGATAGGGTCACCCTAGAACCCTACCACTACAAAACAATACAACAGATATGTGTCACGCACGCGCGATTAGGGAGCCGCGGAACGACCTAAACTGTTGCGCGAAAACATATACCAGACGGGAATGGCGGAGTACTAACCTTTCTCTATTTATCTCCAACAGAAAGAAAGACACAACACCGCCATGAACGGCTGAACATGGATTTTCAACACGCCACTTCCGCCTTCCCTCTGTCGCAGCCCAATGACGTCAGCAGTCCCATCATCCATCTCGGTTCCTTCCCAGCAGCACTTCATCCATTTCCGGTCCCTCCCTCATAAATGTTCCCCCCGTCCGCCATGATGGCGAACGGTGTTATGACAGTTGTATGGAATATTCACTTGATTGCACTTTTCCCACAGTATACGGGGCCGGAAAACCCCAAACCTTTTTTTGACTATTTGTGTCTTTTTTACATATGTTATATGTGTTTGCAATGTTAAATAAAAATGTGTATCACTGAAAGATTGTATCACATAATTATTCTGTTAAAATATGTGCAGCTTTAAATCTAAATGAGTAAGTTAAACACAATGAACTCTGGTGGCTGTGTTTAGTACTGACAATGATGTTCGACTTATTTAAGATAAGTCAGAGCTTACTGTTCTCCAGTTCTCATGGCATGGGTAAATTTGGACACAAAACTATACTTTATCTAGATGGCATTGCTTTAATCTACTGTGGCTAATGTGAGCTATTTAGGAACAATGGAATATCTTTAGCAGTTCGAAGTTAGAACATAAATGCAAGTGCCTGAAACAATTTCTTTACAAACAGACAACAGACACAAGGAAAAACACTGACTGAAAACATCAATTGTGCACAAATGGGCAAGGGATCATCAAAGTGTGGTATGTGCAGACTGAAGGCCCACCATGCATGATTGGCTTGTCGCAAAACTATTAATTTTTATACATGTAAAGTCTTGTGGCTTTTATTTAATTTTAATATATTCTTTTTTTAATATATTTAAATCCATTTATAGCAACAAGCAAATGAAATATAAACAGAATTTTGTTTTTGTACTAACAAATATTAGTACAAAAATTCTATTAACAATTTTTCCTGCCATAGTGGAAATCTGCTCAAAAATTTTATTTGCTTTAAGCCAATGAAGGTTGAGATACAGCAATGGTCAGTTTAAAAAAGAAAAACAGCTCGGTGCATTAGTGCACTGCATTGCAATGTCATAGGGTTAGTTTTATTTCCTGCATATCTTAAGTTTATGTGACTTGTATTTCTTGCTTGGAATTTCCATATTTTTTTAATTAGGTGGGGTTGTGTGACTATAGAGATAGAAAACAAGTCAAACATTGGGAAAAGCCATGTTTAACACTCCTGAAGTGCCGAGCTGTTCCGTAGCTCTAGTAAATCTACCAAATAGTGGATTGTAGGGGATAAGAAGGGATGTGGTTATTGATCTGCTTAAGTTTCTACTTTCTTTCATTTTCTTTTGTCGATTTTGCACTTTTCTTTTCTGGCACTAATGATTAGACATGGGGAAACAGTCTCCCACAATAAGTTATGCAAAGTATTGTACATGTAAAAAAAGCATATGATTACTTAATTAAAGCTAGAAATATGAAATTATTAATGATACAAGAACATGTTCACTGTGAAACAGTCAATCTGTAGATCAGAACTTCTCCACTCAGTACCGAAAAGACAATAATGGATGTATATGTTCATTGTGACCAGTCTCTCTCTATCAGAAACTAATTCTTGGCTCTAATTGCAACTGATGTGAGAACTTAGAATTAACTAACAGTATATCATTAGGCAAAGCTGCATTTACTCGCTGACAGGTTTATTAGTATTTTACCCCTAGGTTTCTTCTAAACTATCTCTCACATGAAACAGGCTCAGGTGCAAATGACCATGAATGTGTAAGTGGTAATCTGTCATAATAGTTACAAGGCTTCATACAGGTTTATTCAAAATGTACTCCTCTGTTTGTAAAGTAGACAAAAAACAGGTTCATGAAGGAGATAGAATACAATTGTGTATACTAAAATTATTGAACTGAATTCAAATATACTAAATGTCAAAGAAAACAAAAACTAAGCTTGATCAAAATTTGCAGGTTAAACTCATAAAATTGGAAACAAGAAGGTTGATTACAGTAAATGCTAAATTTAGTAAGGAACAAACTCTATATCCTGGTTAAGCGTTCAGAATTAAGAACAAGCACACACTGAGCTGTCCATGGATTTGTTTGATTATCCAGGTTTTATTCCTAATAAAATGTAGTATATGATAATGACACAAGTGACTCTTTTATAAAGATAAACCAAGCTATTGTAGTTGTAAGGCCTATTGATGTCACTTTGGAAAAGTTAAACATAATCATAAAAATGTATTCTCCTTGATTTAAGGGCATTCTAAGTAGCCCTAGGGTTCTTCTTACTCATATATTCTGCTTTTGTGAACTTGTGATCAGTCACCAGTTGAATTCTTTCAGATCAAGCAGTGCTTTTTTGAACCTTTCTCAGATTTATGTACATGTTAGACACTGCTTTTGTATCTGAGAATATCTTGTTTCAGATTACAGATCAAATTTTAACAAAGGCAGTGATATACAGATGATATGCACAGACACAGATGGGAAAAATTAAATTTATATTCTGAAAGATAGATGGCTAATTCTGTCTATTAATGACAAATAGAAATGATCATGTAATAAACCGAAAAAGAACACGTACTATACAACCAAAAATTGCTTATTAAAATAACAGAGACTAATAGCTGCTGGTGTGTTTTGTGAATGGCTACCCTTAACTATATAGCTGTCTTACTACTGTAATGAATAATGATCCTAAGGTAGCTTCTAGTTATTTACATAAAGCTACAGTATATAAACATACCTTTGATAATAATAATTTTTACATTTATATAGTGGTTTTCTTGCTACTCAAGAAAACCACTATATAAAGAGAGAGGGGAACTACTTCATGTGATACTCCAGGTAAGGACACTGTTGTAAAATTCCTGACTTGGGGTGTCAGTAGACGAGATCGAGCAACCAGGGGATGGAGTACCAGCTACAGGCTGTCTTTTGGAGTCATAATGTCCAAAAGAAAAAATCTTTGTCTGAGCTCAAAGTTTGTCTATTTCTCCCCTGGCTTTAGATTCCACCGCTGCCACCAAACTGTGAGACCCCAGGTAAGGAACCTGTTGTACAACTCCCGACTTAGGGTGTCAGTAGACGAGACTGAGCAACCAGGGGATAGAGTAAGAGAGACTCAGACTAAAAAAAAAACTATTCAAAAACAGGATTGTGTTTTATTCCAGCAGTGTCCAAACTATTTTACAAATCAATGCTTTGCAAAAATATTTACAAAGTCCAATGCAAAGACACTTCCAAAAAGAAAAATTAGTGCAGGTGTTACTTATAATATTTACAGTGATTTCCAAATCAAAAGTAAAGAAAAGAACAAAACAAAACAAAAAATCTCTTCCACCTCCTTCATTCAGCTACAGAATAGAACACGTAGGACAGGCTAAAAAAAATGAAAAAAAAAAAAAAAATGAAAAACTAAGCACCTACTCTATACTCAAAAGACAGTAGTACGTATCTCCACTACTTAGTTAAACAAATCAGTAGCACAGATCTACATTAAAGCCTGAAGACCTGGTCAAAAGACAACAGTGGTTTTATATTGCGAGCCCTTTTGACCATCCAATCCGCCTTTACGTTTCCCATGGACTTCCAATAAACAGTCACGTTGGGATGTGCACCACTTGTCTACAGCTGCTCAGGTGCAGTCCACCCTCTTTAAATGTTCCTGCTCTCTCACGCGCACATACCCAGCTGTCTTGGTGACTTGCGGGCTACCCGTTCAGCCTCTGTTAAGTGAGTACTGTTTAACTTTCTCCCTCTTTCAATTCTATGCTTTGCCACATGTGTGAATTCCCTTTGATGGCTACTTTAAAAGTAAGCTTTCTATTCTTCTCACTGGTTTCTCTGACTATTACAGTATTAACTGACTATTATATTGAACTTTCGCCCTCTCTCCTGCTGCTGTTACGGAAGAAACTGTGAGCGCGCTTAAAAAAATGGCCTCAGATGTGTGCCTTGGCGTCAGCAAGTTTGAGCCCCATGGCTTGCTCTCGGAGCACCTGTAGACCTCCAGGCAGCTCTTCGAGCATCCCGGTGCTCAAACCCCGGTAAAACTTTGTGCTGCTGCCATGTTAATCTGCGTAGGGGCGCTATAACAAGTAAATGAAAACTTTATTTCTTTTTATTTTATTTTTTTCAAATGTCCGTGACAAGCTAAGCGGCTGCCTCTTTATTTGCATTATCTACAGCCACTGAACTTGGCTTATCACACTTCAACCATCCTCAATGTGCAGCACCCACCTGGATGATGCAACGGTAGCCATTATTGCACCAGTATGCTCACCACTTTAGGTGGTGAAGGGATGTGAGAGATAGCCAGTTAGATACAGGGGATTAGTAGGGGGCCAACATTGATGAGACCGTGATGGGTAATGTAGCCAGAACATCAGAATACACCCTGCTTTTTACGAAGGATGCCCAGGGATCTTTTATGACTACAGAGGGCCAGGACCTCAGTTTTACATCTCATTCAAAGGATAGTGCCAAATTTATAACACAGTGTCCCCATCACTGCACTGGGTCATTTGGTCAAGCACCATTGCTGGACTTGACAACATCTCTTCCAGCAGCAACCCTAGCTTTTCCTAGATGTTCTCCCATCTTATCTTCAGGTGGATGACCTGTTTTGAAGTGCAAGCTGCTGACACCACACCCCATTTTCATAAAATTTAATTAAACATAATATGTATTTTACTTACATTTTTCATATTTCTTGCCAATAAAGCAATTTTAAACATTGACCCTAACCTGAATGAAAACAAAAATAAAAATTTGGCAAAATATCAACTTGAATTATACAAATGCAAATGAGGTGATCACAGAGAGGCAGCACAAACTTTCAAATAAATGCAGAAAAAAATGAAAGTCCTGGTGATGTCTGTGGGAATTACAAAACTTTCCATTACTTGAGTATCAGTTTGTGTGACCATCTCCTCCCATGTTTCCAATGCAAACTAAAACCAAAATCACACACTTCATGTCCTGCCCTTTACCAAAGCAGGAGGCAAGTTATAACAGAAAAATGTGTTTCTAGAGCTGCTACTTTTTTCTCGTGTGCATTTTGAGAGTTGTGCTAGGCACTCTGGCAACCATAATATTCCCAGTAAAAGCTGATGTTTTCTATGAAATGCCTGATGAAATGTGTTCTGTTTGAGTTTGTTGTTGTCGTACGTAAGGTGGGGCATAGCAACAAGATTTTTTTTGCAGCGAGGCAAATGTATGCTGTTTGCTGTTTTACTCCAAACACTTCCACATTAAACTCTATAATTCAGCCAATTACACCTCTTTCCTAGCAAGGGTGATGCTGACATTCTATGGATAAAGAGCAGTGGTGATTTTGTCATGGATATTTTGGTGAGACCCTGCCAGAATTTCATTATATGTCTGCAGACTTCTCTAATGCTAACAATACTGTATAACTAATGTCTGTCCTTGTTTCACTAATGATTATCATATTAACACACTGTCATTTTATTATTATTTTATTGATTTTATTTGAAGAAAACAACATTCCATACAATCCTGTCAGACTTAAAAACCAGAATTCAACCCCTGCCCAAAAAAAGAGCGGAGAGCCAACGGTATTAGCAAATCTTTAAATACAACAAACAAAAGAAATGTTCTTTTCCATGATATAAATGCTTATTCTAAGATTTGGTTAATTAGGTCTTGATATATTTAAGAAAAGTTTTGAACAGATCCTCTAAGTGAGAATGTCAGTCAATCATTATCCAACCTGGGTCACTAATGCAAAGCGATTTAAGGTGGGACGGATCTACGAGTTTTTTTGTAGGCTCTGGTAATTCTAGTGTTAATATGTGTCAATGTCAAGGTCTTTACAACTTGCATATTTGCCGCTCAGTAATAAAATTCAAAGTTAGGTAGGGCCATGACACCTTCTGCTTTAGGTCATTGTAGAGTTACCCTTTGGATGCATGGATGTTTCAATTTTCAAATAAATGAGGTTACAATTGAATCCAGTTTCTTAAAAAATGGTTTGTTAATATATACGGGGATGCTCTGAAATAGAAAAAGAAGCTTGAGAAGGACATTCATCTTGATAGTATTAATTCTACCTGTTCTAACCATCTGTTAACATTTTGCTTAAGTCCTTCTGTAGTAATCCCCTTTATTTATGATACATTTTGAAAGTGAATGACCAATGGCTCAATGGCGATTGCAAAGATAAATGTTGATGGGAGCATCCTTGTTGAGTACCATGTTACAGTTTGAAGTAGTTTGAAATAATGTTGCTAATATAAACAGAGGCTTCTGGACTGGTATAAAGTATGTTTGGGCCAAACCTAAATTTGTGCAATTAGATGAATAGGTAGACTCATTCAACCAGTTCAATTCCTTTTCTGCATCCAATGATAATAAGATCTGTGGTGTGTTAGATTTTAGGGGTGAATATATTGCTTTAAACAAACAAATATCAAAGATTAGAAGCTAAATGTCTGCCTTTAATAAATCCAGTTTGGTTTAGTGATATTACAGAAGGAAACACTTTCTCAATCCTTCTAGCTGGAACTTTGGAGAGTACTTTAACATCATTATTCAGAAGTGAAATTGGTCTGTATGATGCACACTGTAATATGTTTTTATTTTTCTTTGGGAAGATGGCAATTAATGCTTGGTGAAAAGTTTGTGGTAGAATTTTGTTGTCTGTACCTTCTGTAAACATTACTAATAGTTGAGGAGCTAACTTATATGAAAATTATTTATAAAATACCACTAGGTAGCCATCAGGGCTAGCTGCTTTCCCACATTAGAGTGAGATGATAGCATCTAGTAATTTTGAGGGTGTCAGAGGTTTATCCAGTTCCTCTGTTCTAAGAGTATCCAACAGTGGTATTTGTAAGGCATCAAAAATTCATTAGATAGCGTCTTATCTTCTTTAAACTGAGTAGAATATAAGGACTATATCTATAAAGAAATAATCAATTCTTGAGTAACTTTGATGTACTGATTAGAAGAAGGAATATGCTCTTGAGTTTGGATTTAAAAATCTTCCTGGTCTGATAAGTAATGATCCATTACAAAGTGTGTGATTATTTTTGCAGTCCTAGATGTTATCACCACTATAATTGAAGACCTCTCCAGGGGCCTCATGTATAACGCCGTGTGTAGAACTCACACTATAACATGGTGTAAGCACAAAAGCGGGAATGTGCGTACGCACAGAAAAATCCAGATGCAGGAATCTGTACGTACGCAAACTTCCATGTTCTTTCACTACATAAATCCTGATCAGCGTGAAAAGTAACGCATGTGCACGCGCCTTCTGTCCCGCCCCAACTCTTCCCAGAATTACGCCTCTTTGAATATGCAAATCAATATAAATAGCCTTCTGTGAAAAGACAATGGGAAAAGCACGGGGGAAAATATAAGAATTTCAGCGAATACCAAGTGGAGGCAAAGGAAAAACGTACTATTTGTTGGTTTAAACAGTGGTATAATCAACAAAAGGAAGTTGATCGAATGGCAGAGTGTCGGAGAAACTCAAAAGTTCAAGTTCACAAAGTCGCACAATGCCCGAAATAAAAAAGAAATCACATATCAAAGTCACCGTGAAAAGGCGAGTCGTAGCCCACCGTCTGAATGTCATATGAAAGCTTATTAGGGTACAGACAAAAAAAATAGGCACACAGTGGGAAAAAAGCACAAAATGTCAACTTTAATCTCGAAATTTCCACTTTAATCACGTAGTTTATTTTGCCATTAAAGCAGAACATCATAAACTTCATCTTAAAATCTTTTAATTTACTAGTTTCTCAAATCCCATTGTAACTAAAGTAGCACATTAAATGCTTTGTTCTGTATTTGATCTTCTATGTGCTCTATGTGTGTGAATCACTACCTGCTTCTTAAATGGGCTTTCTCTTTCTCCGACAGGACACATAATCCATTACATTCGTGATATTACAGCTCTCTGAATAATTAAAATACTGAGATGTATACGTGATATCTTTTTCATGATGATAGGAATGAAAGCATGTTATTAAACATGGGAACACGGTGGTGCAGTGCTTGTTCATGTCTCACGCAAGAGGCTTGCTGCGCCATGCGCGACCTTCGATGAAATAATTTATTACAGAAGTACTGTCTCTTTTAAACGTACTAACCTCCAATTCCTGTCCTTACTTTTCGTTCTCCAAATACCCAATCGCCACACAATTAGCTATGTAATAGACGTGAAGCCATTTGTAACTTAGAACGCCGATTCTTCAAAACTTTTAAGGAACATTGAAATATCTTCGTAGTACATGTTTAATTATTCTATCCGTCTATCCTTCCAGTGTTACATCACACCAGCAAGAATACAACGCAATGCAGGAACAATCCCTGAACTAGCTAGCGCTGCGGCACCATGTCCTCAAATGTTTAATTATTAACAAAACAGATTATTTAAATGAAGTTAAAGTTTTATCTGTATAATATAGTCAACATATTTTGCTGCATTTCATCTTAAAAATGATATCGTCATCATATGTAAATACACGCTTTATAAAGTGGCGCAGGTTGTGCAATATTATAACTGTAGTGCAAGTTTACAGTGAGGTAATTGTACTTATAAGTACAAACAGTTCTACAAGGAGCACTTGATGGACTGATTGAGTGCGTTTATAGTTCTTGTGATGAAACTTTTTCTAAACCGCAAAGTCCATACAGGGAAGCCTCTGAAGCGTTTTGCCGTGGCTGAGGCAGCGTCTGCTTCATGCTGTATACTGATAATTCTCTCTCCAATCTGCTGCTGCTGTGATTCCCCACTCAGATACAGTGATATAAATACTCCGAGTGTTGCAGTGAGAGTAATATGGAAAAAGATGATCTGCTGTGGCAACCCTTAACAGGAACAGCTGAAAGAAGAAGATGCAGTGAGAGTTACAACGCTAAAGCAGTTATGGTATTTGGAATACTATGGCTATTCCCTGGACCATTATATTGCTGCAGGTTAATTACAATCAGATGCATTACACTAATAAACAATATGCAGTTAGTTTCAGTGTATTTATAAAGCCGCGTCAGGAATGTGGATCTAAGAAAGAAAGGGTGACCACACAGGAACAGTAGTGCTGCTTTGACGCTGGGTGCCGCCAGTCTGCAAAACCGAACGGAGAAATTGTGTACGCCAGGGTATGAGGTACCGTGGAAATGTGTGTGGCTTTACGCCAAGTTTAGGTTTTATACATCGCGATTTGAGCATGGAAACGTTCGTACGCAACATTTCTGTGCGTACGCACCGTTTATACATGAGGCCCCAGGTCATTGGCCAGTCCAATCTCTTTGCAACCAAATCTGGACCTTACTTCTTAAGTGAGTCTCCTGTAAAAATCCGATCTTGGCATTTAGACCTGTTATTTGAGGGAATACTTTTTTCTCTTTAGATTGTGATTGAGACCTTTCAGATATTACAGCTCATAAAATTCAATATTTGGTCAGAGAGACACTGCTTCTGAACTTTTGAGAACATTTTTTTAAATTTAATTAAGAGTAGTACGTTATTTCATAAAATACCTTTAACCATGATTTCATATTGTTGCCAGGTATTGTGGTTATTATTATGTTGGCATTTACAGTTGTTGGAGTAAAAAGGATAAATAAGAAGTAACTTGCTCTCTCCAACCCCCCTAGCCCTCCCCCAATTTGTCTCCCCAAGCCCCTCCAACTCTCTCTTTCTCCCCCCACTCTACTCTCTACCTTTTTGCCTCTTCACGTGAGACTAGTCTATACTTCCGAGTCTTCTGACATGCCAAGAGACAGTGCAAGTTCAGAACAAGACAAACCCCAGCAGCAGTGTAGTAAGAATTAAAACTGAGATATGATAGTACAGTCCAGATGCAATAAACCTAAGTAATGATGTGAAATAGACCCACTAGAAATTGAGATAACTTATGAAAGTACAGTCCAAATGCAATAAACATAGGGCATGATGTTAAACAGTGCGCTTAGGGAAAAAAAGGTCTAATAACACTGTAAATTATTAGCTACTTAGTAGTAGCAAAATATACATATATTTGATTGAGTAAATTTCAATATAGTAATTGGAAAGAATAAGAAAAACAAAACAAAATCAAAAAAATTGCCAAAAAGGAAGTACAGTTACGGCAACATATTGCATTACAAATAGACCAAGTTGCAAGCAGAATCTTCTATGTATTGCCTGGACACAAAACGATTCATTTTCATATTTTAAATGATGTTGGGATCTGTCTTTTTAGCTCTTTTTCTGTTTCTTTAGGATAACTATACATGTAGAATTGGTCATCAAAAATCAGTTTCAATTTAGCATGAAAGCTTTGCGTAAGTGCTGTTTAACGCTGTAGAATGCAGCTCACTTATCTGCTGTTGAAGGAGAGAGAGAGGTTGGGAGCATGCACTAATTTTACAGCATGTTGCTACACCCACCATACGACAAACCACCCAGATTGGGACCCGAGTGCAGCCGTGCAATGGGTGACACCTCAGCACCACACAGTGTGAGGGTTTTTTTGACAGTGGTGCCAATCCTGCCACCAACCCCAAAGTTTTTCCTGCAAGTTGGAGGACCTGCTTGTAGGGCTGGATACAGGTTAACATCGTACCCAGGACAAAACAATTGCAGGTTAAGGGCCTTGCTCAAGGGCCCAACAGAGTATAGTCACTTCTGCTGTTTATGGGATTTGAACCAGCAACCTTCTGATTGCTGGCGCAGATCCCTAACCTCAGAGCCACCATTTTGCCCTGAAGGAGAGAAATCTAGGAAAATATGGACGTGGTTATTTTCAAATATAATCTCCTCTTTCTGTCTGAGAATTAACATCAAATTTTCTTTAACCTGTAGTTTGTTGAAACAAACAATCAAGCTTGTAAGTTTTCAGGCATTTGATCCACGTATGTGGTAAGCTTCTGAGATCTCGGTGTCCTATTTGAAGTCCTCTCCAGTTATTTTAGAGAATTGTTCGGCTATGAATTTTGGACTTTGAAGGTTTTATACTTTTATACTTTATACTTTTATATACTTTAATATATTAAATCCTCTTAGGTTAACTAAATAATAGAATACCTTGGAATGATAGTAAACAAGCAAAATAACACCACTGGCAGTGGAGCTCTTTCCTAGATGTCCATCTCTCACAATAGACGAGACCAACTTTTCACACCTTGTCTGTGCCACAAAAATCAATCAATGGGATGTTGGTGCCTAGTCTGCCTCATTTTGCATCAGATTATGGTGATACCCTCTGATTAAGTAAACTGAGTGCCACACAACTACCTGCAGTCCAGGAAAATCCATTGGCTATGAACTGCCTATACTGAAACAGCAGCATCTCACGTTTCGAATCAATTGACTTTGAGATTTAAAACGACAAGCCACAATAACATGGAAAAAACATGTACACATCCCACCACTTAAACACAAAAATTTGGAGATGTCCAGTAGCAGAGTGTGGCTATGTGTTTGCTGAAACCAGCAAAGAAATGAGAAAATAATTTTCCCCAGGGACATTATACTACTGGCTTGTTTTCCATGAAGTAGAGGAGCATATATAAGGCTTCCTTTATGACTTTTTCAAAAATAGTGCCATTTTAATGCAGAAAATAAGGGACTGTAGCCTTCAAGACTCGTTACTAAACTGGAAAGTTCAGGTTGCACACCCACACACACAGGCACACAAACAGAAAAAGTAAACTTTGAACACTGCAGTGCTAATAGAGATAGACCATTAAGCCAGAGGCAGTGTAACAGCATCTGACATGAAGACAATTTCACATGCTACAAAATGCAACATTTTTCTATATAAGAAATTACATTGGGCATATGATGAAAATTTGCAAACAATTTTGGATAAGAAGGCAAAGTTGAAGGATAGTATAAACATTTTATTAATAAGCTTAATTACAGAGAAATGTATTAAATATTTTGTAGAACATCTGGTGGGGATGTGCCCCTCTGGTCCTCAATGTAGAAACACCATTGGGAAGATTATCTGTTCCCATAATAGCTAAATCTGACTTCTGCTTCCTGTGCCATAAAGTTTTTGGTTATGAGGAAGGTGGAGACATTGCTTCACTTGTTTTTATATATTCTTATGTATATTAACATTAACACCTTCCTTAAGCTTTAGTGTGTCTCATCTAAACTTCTGTAGCTATAAGACCTCATAATACCATTCAAACCAAGATTAACATAACAATTTATGCTCCGTGTTTTTTCTTCTTTCTAGGTACCCCTGAGGTTTCCCTCATCCATATATTCTTTTTAACCTTGACCTTGTAATCAGGCACTAGTTCACATATAGTGTATCAGAGCAACTATTTTTTCAGCTTCTGTGAGACATCAGATTTTAATTCTCACTTTAGTTAGTATGTTATTTCTTTGGGACTTGGGTATGGTTTGAAGTCCATTTGATTTTTGCTTGTAAGAGATCACACAGCAGATGAGCTGCTATAAAGAGATTGCAAGTGTCACATATGTGTGTCTATGGATCATCCTCAGGGCTCCTCTAAGGTATGTAGTACCATCTCACTGCAGGTATTGTGTTGTAGTGGTTAAGGCTTTGGACTTTAGACCCTGAGGCTGTAGGTACAAATCCTGATACTCACACTGTGTGACCGTGAGCAAGTCACTTGACCTGCCTGTGCTCCAATTGGGAAGCCAAAAGAAATGTAACCAATTGTTTCATAAATGTTGTATGTCACTTTGCGTAAAGGCATCAGCCAGATAAGTAAATGTAAATCTCTGGGCAAAAGGGGGTACACTTGCTAACCATATCCTCTCATTTTCCTCCAGCAACACAGAGAAGACGCCACTGGAGGGCACCTGACTCCACCCCATCCATTTGTACCATGATAAATTGTGATTCTGCAGAAGGAGATCACTCTCTGTGAGTAAAGCACAGCAACGTTCTAGTAACCTGAATCCCGTCTGCAGATACTTTGCTGTTTGTTTGTTGCATTTGCAACTGGGAACGCCTGTATTTGTGTTATCATTTGAAGAAGTAAACAGGGATTACCAGTTTGGCGCCCCAGCATTATTTTGCTTGTCATTTGCAATTCCTCACTCATCCAGACAAGTATACTAACAATAATACTAACCATACCAAGGACTTATTTCAACCATTAAAGTCCCTGTGGCACAAAGAGTTTACTGGATACATGGGTTCAATCTCATGTCTGGTTAATCAACTGTCCCCAAAAGAGTATGTTGCTTTGACTCAGCATATGTCTTTCTTTTTCAACATTAAACTAAATTAGCCATTCTTATACAGCATCCTTTGTAAGTTTGCATCATGCTTGTCACACCGAGGCCTTTATTTATAATGCATCTTTTTTTTATACTGTTGGCTGATCCATACTGACGGACAGCTTGTGTAAAATGAATTATTTGTGCAGCATGACCCTCTAAACTCAGCATCTATGCAAGGGGAACAAGCGACAAAAGGCAAAAGTGCCCTTTCAGGTTGGCTGGTTACAGCCAAATAGAAGGGGCAGATCAAGAAAAAGCAGATTTCAGAAGCAGGGAGAGTAAGTAAATAAGGAATAATTTTATTATCCATTAGCAAAAATAAGCTGTGCAAAACTGAGCAAAGAAACACTCCATACAGGATGTGCTTCCTTTTTAAATCTTAAGAATCTCTTAAGTTGACTGCTACATACAGCACTAATGCCAAGCAACACAACAAGACAATGGGAATTAAAGATAAAGGGTCTGTGAGCAGAGTCCCAGCTCATGTTTGATATCTAAAAAATTAGTGGAGTCCATTTTATGCTAAATGGGAGACTCTGGAAATAATATCTTTGTATTTTGTGTAATAATAGTGATTCACTTTCTTCCTTGATAGTGTAAAGATACTTACTAAATACAGGATGTACAACCAAATGATTGGAGTCCAGTAATGCCATTTAGCTTTGCCATTGTCTATTTTGCAGATGGAACGTTATTTTTTTCTCTTGTGACAGCTTCATTTAATTTTAAGTGAATAGAGATGCACACCGACGTGTGGGATCTGCTCCTTTCTCTATACCACAGCTCTTTTCTTTCCTCTCCTCTTCTTTGCAGCACAGCTCCTTCATAATGAAAGTGCAATAGGATCTCACATTTGGCTGTGTGTTCTCCTTTAGCTTGATTTACACTGGATTTTTATGAGGTATGTGATGCTCACCACATGCATCCTTGATGTGATCAATATGCTCTGGGGAAAAACTAATTTAGACTAGCTTCAAAGAGTAGTGTTTGAAATAACCAGAAAGTGACCTCTGGCTCCCCTCGACTGACGTAAATATGCAACCATAAAAACCAGGTGGGCAGGCTTCGGAAAGGCATCTTATGGTCTGATTAAAAACTGAAGAGTAAGAAGTAACTCTAGAGAGTTCCGCCTAGATTCCAGATATCTGCAGCACAGTGCATACTAAGGTACAAGTATACTCTAAGCAATGTAACCCTACTTTTAGTGTCACGAAAATGTTGAACAAATTATGATGAAGGGAAAACACAACTTACAGGTGGTCTGTTTTTATTCCTACAAGCCTAATACCTGTTGTGCAAATCTAAGGCTGAAAGGTTCAATGCCTGCTTCTTCCTAAATAGTCTTTATCATTGTTCCAGGATCAGTTAACCCAGCCACAGGGGATGCACAAACCAGTGTGTTTCTTCGTGCTGGTCCCAAGTCCGGATAAATGGGGTGGGTTACGTCAGGAAGGGCATCCGGTGTAAAATTTTGCCAAATCAATATGCAGACAACAATACAAATTTCCATACCGGATCGGTCGAGCCCCGGGTTAACAACAACCGCCGCCAGTACTGTTAGCCAACAGGGTGCTGGTGGAAATTGGGCTACTGTTGGCTGAAGAAGAAGAAGGAGAAGAAGAGGGGGGAGACGTGTCTGGAGGCAGGAGGAGAGGAGGAAGGTAAAGAGAGTGAAACTGAGGTTAGGAACTTTGAATGTTGGCAGTATGACTGGTAAGGGGAGAGAGTTAGGCGATATGATGGAGAGAAGGAAGGCTGATATATTGTGTGTGCAAGAGACTAAATGGAAGGGGAGTAAGGCCAGGTGGATCAGAGGTAGATTCAAATTGTTCTATCATGGTCTGGATAGGAGGAGAAATGAAGTAGGGGTTATTCTGAAGGAACAGTATGTCAAGAGTGTTTTGGAAGTGAAAAGAGTGTCAGACAGAGTAATGATTTTGAAGCTGGAAAGTGGAGGTGTGATGATGAATGTTATTAGTGCAAATGCCCCGCAAGTCGGGTGTGCAATGGATGAGAAAGAAGATTTTTGGAGTGAGTTGGATGAAGTGATGAACAGTGTACCCAAGAGACAGAAAGTGGTGATTGGAGCAGATTTCAATGGACATGTTGGTGAAGGGAACAGTGGAGACGAGGAAGTGACGGGTAGGTATGGTGTCAAGGAGAGGAATGAAGAAGGTCAGATGATAGTGGATTTTGCCAAAAGGATGGACATGGCTGTGGTGAATACATATTTTAAGAAGAGGGAGGAACATAGGGTGACATACAAGAGTGGAGTAAAATGCATACAGGTAGATTACATACTATGCAGAAGAGTCAATCTGAAGGAGATTGAAGACTGCAAAGTAGTGGCAGGGGAAAGAGTAGTTAAGCAGCTTAGGATGGTGGTCTGTAGGATGACATTTGAGATCAAGAGGAGGAAGAGAGTGAGGGCAGAGCCAAGGATCAAATGGTGGAAGTTGAAAAAGGAAGACTGCAAGGTTGAGTTTAGGGAGAAGGTGAGACAGGCACTGGGTGGCTGTGAAAAGTTACCAGACAGTTGGGAAACTACAGCAGATGTAGTAAGGGTGACAGCAAGAAGTGTGCTTGGTGTGACATCTGGACAGAGGAAGGAGGAAAAGGAAACCTGGTGGTGGAATGAGGAAATACAGGAGAGTATACAGGGGAAGAGGATGGCAAAGAAGAAGTGGGATAGTCAGAGAGATGCAGAAAGTAAACAAGAGTACAAGGAGATAAGGCGCAAGGTGAAGAGAGAGGTGGCGAAGGCTACAGAAAAAGCGTATGATGAGTTGTATGAGAGGTTAGACACTAAAGAGTGAGAAAAGGACCTGTACAGATTGGCTAGACAGAGGGACTAAGCTGGGAAAGATGTGCAGCAGGTTAGGGTAATAAAGGATAAAGATGGAAACGTACTCACAAGCGAGAAGAGTGTTTTGAGCAGATGGAAAGAGTACTTTGAAAGGCGTATGAATTAAGAGAACGAGAGAGAAGAGGTTGGATGATGTGGAGATAGTGAATCAGGAAGTGCAATGGATTACCAAGGAGGAAGTAAGGACAGCTATGGAGAGGATGAAGAATGGAAAAGCTGTTGGTCCAGATGACATACCTGTGGAAGCATGGAGGTGTTTAGGAGAGATGGCAGTGGAGTTTTTAACCAGATTGCTTAATGGAATCTTGGAAAGTGAGAGGATGCCTGAGGAGTGGAGAAGAAGTGTACTGGTGCCGATATTTAAGAATAAGGGGGATGTGCAGGACTGTAGTAACTACAGGGGGATAAAATTGATGAGCCAAAGCATGACGTTATGGGAAATAGTAGTGGAAGGTAAGTTAAGAAGTGAGGTGATGGTTAATGAGCAGCAGTATGGTTTCATGACAAGAAAGAGCACCACAGATGCGATGTTTGCTCTGAGCGTGTTGATGGAGAAGTATAGAGAAGGCCAGAAGGAGTTGCATTGCATCTTTGTGTACATGGAGAAAGTATATGACAGGGTGCCTCGAGAGGAGCTGTGGTATTGTATGAGGAAGTTGGGAGTGGCAGAGAAGTATGTAAGAGTTGTACAGGATATGTATGAGGGAAGTGTGACTGAGGTGAGGTCTGCGGTAGGAGTAACGGATGCATTCAAGGTGGAGGTGGGATTACATCAAGGATTGGCTCTGAGCCCTTTCTTATTTGCAATGGTGATGGACAGGTTGACAGACGAGATTAGACAGGAGTCCCCGTGGACTATGATGTTTGCTGATGACATTGTGATCTGTAGCGATAGTAATGAGCAGGTTGAGGAGGCCCTGGAGAGGTGGAGATATGCTCTAGAGAGGAGAGGAATGAAGGTCAGTAGGAACAAGACAGAATACATGTGTGTAAATGAGAGGGAGGTCAGTGGAATGGTGAGGATGTAGGGTGTAGAGTTGGCGAAGGTGGATGAGTTTAAATACTTGGGATCAACAGTACAGAGTAATGGGGATTGTGGAAGAGAGGTGAAAAAGAGGCAGGGTAGAATGGGTGGAGAAGAGTGTCAGGAGTGATTTGTGACAGACAGATATCAGCAAGAGTGAAAGGGAAGGTCTACAGGAGGGTAATGAGACCGGCTATGTTATATGGGTTGGAGACAGTGGCACTGACCACAAAGCAGGAGACAGAGCTGGAGGTGGCAGAGTTTTGCATTGGGGGTGATGAGGATGGACAGGATTAGAAATGAGTACATTAGAGGGTCAGCTCAAGTTGAACGGTTGGGAGACAAAGTCAGAGAGGCGAGATTGTGTTGGTTTGGACATGTGCAGAGGAGAGATGCTGAGTATATTGGGAGTAGGATGCTAAGGATAGAGCTGCCAGGCAAGAGAAAAAGAGGAAGGCCCAAGAGAAGGTTTATGGATGTGGTGAGAGAGGACATGCAGGTGATGGGTGTAACAGAACAAGATGCAAAGGACAGAAAGATATGGAAGAAGATGATCCGCTGTGGCAACCCCTAACGGGAGCAGCCGAAAGAAGAAGATTGCTCCTGGATGAGTTGGTTTCTGCAATATTTTTTCCCTAGATGTTGATATTCTATTGGATCCAAGGTGAACAACATATCATGAAACAGGAGGTTGATAATGTAGTTTTTGGGCTTTTGTAAGCCAGTAGGGACATTTTACCAGCCATTTTCCACCTTTATAAAAAGAAGTGTGGAGGTTTATAGGGTCATGATTATTGCATGTACAGAGTATAGTGAAATTCTTATTTGTGCATATCAATCAACATGCAACACATCACACCACTCTAGCACCAAGATTAGAAAGCTGAACAACCTTAATTCAAAACTTGTGTGGTAAGATCACAAGCTCTTCCAATGTCTTTTAGAATTTCCAGACTTGGATTTCTGAAGTTTGTTTTGATACATTTTTTGAAACAGTATTGTTTTTCACATTGTATTGCCATCTCAGATTACATTGATTTTGTGCCTTTTTTGTTTGTTCTCTGAATAGACAAAATTAATAAAATAATTACTAGTAATCCGTGGCATAGCATGGATTGTGTAGACTGTGCAAAGCACAAGGGCCTATGAGCTTAATCAGAGGTACAGCATGGCCTAGTCTGCCATACAGAGAAGTGCACATTCCCAAATATGGTGCCCTTTGGCATGCCATAGCGGACATGAACAGAAGAAGTTTTGCAGGACATCATATGAATAATATAACTATACTAGGGGACTCCATCCCCTGCTAGCTTCGCTCACCCACCTCCGGGTTTGGTTTACCGGATATACAATTTAAAGAGATTGTTATTTTCATGGGAATTGTTACATTTACATTATTTTCACTTTTACTTTAAAACTTTTGTAAAAACAATATTTGTCCTTTATGTCCGACCCCGGGCATGGTTAGATATCTTTATTACAGGACATATAAAGCTGCTCGCGTTGTGGGGGGATGGTGCTGAACACATGCTAAGGAGATGCCATCTGATCTGCTTCTGTCTTTCTGCTGCTGCTGCTGCTGCTGCTGCTGCTGGTGCGCTGCGTGTTCTGTTTGTCGCGCTGTGCGTCGATCATTTAAAAACCTGTACAACAGCTGTCCTTTTGCCACTTCGTGTCTGTGCCACTCGCTTTGTGAAGGGGTGCTGAATGCACGCTAAGGAGAAGCAGTCAGATCATCTGCTGGCTTGCTGCTGCTGGCGAGCTGCATGTTCTGCTTGTCACTTGTCGTTGTTTTAGGAGCTGGGAGCACATGAAGTGTGTCTGCCAAAAGCATTCCAACAACTGCTAGGTTAGATGTCTGTGAACTTGTTTTAAATGTTGTCTCACTGCCTTGTCTTGCGTGACGTTATAGTATCTCTCACGGGACGTCAAATTGTCTTCCGAGAAGATCACATCTTGTCTCCCTAGTCTCCCTCCCAAGATTTTTTTTTATAACAGACATTATTATTGTAAATAATTGTTACTTTTGTACTTTGATTTGATGTCAACAGTTTTTCAAGTAAATAGTAATTCATAGTGATTCTGTTGTTAAGTTGTGGTCTCCGTTAGTCGGCAAACACCGAATATTTGAAAAATTTGATGCTTTTTATATTTACGTCATATGATGCCTTGTCGTCCAGTAGCAGCGGATCCAGAAAACATTATAAGAGTGGTGCTGCTAAATGTAAGGCACGCCTGCAACAGGAATTGAAAAACACTAAGCTAACCCAGATTTCTACCTTTCTCAAAACTGAGAATGCTGATGCTGGTGAATCGTTGCAAAAGCCGCAAGCAGGTTATGCAGACAGTGCAGTGAGAGAAATAGTTGCAGCTACCGAGTCTGGAAGTAGAGAGAGAACGGCTTCAGATCAGGTGCTATCTGCTGAAACCATTCAAAGCGGAGAAACTACTGAAGACAAACAAGCAATATTTATGACAAAGCAATTTCCTACCAACAAGGCAAATTTCTTGGAACCTGTGAAGAAGGAAGGGGGTTGCTCCTCCGAAACCCCCTTCCTTCTACGCTGACTCAATGGGAACAAATACAGTTTGCCTCCTCTTTGCTCTAGGTGTTGGGCTGCTGCTGTGTCACTTGATGTGCTTCTCGCACGGTGCTTTGTATATTTAAAAGCCTGTACAACACTTGTCCTTTTTGGCTGATTGCTTTGAATCTCTCTCGTCCCCCAGACGCCCTCTGCGCTCCTGTTGGGGCTCCCGCTCCCGACGCGCACCCCTATGAATAGGGAGACGTTTGTGTTTATTTTTAATTGAGAGACAGATCTGTCCCCTCTGTCTTCACACGGAACTTGTTTTACTTTTGAAAGGGACATATGTTTGTTTGAAGTGTTTGAATAAAAGTTCCTGACTCAGCAATCTCCTGTGTTTCTGTGCAATTCTGTGACCCAAGCGTGACAAACCATTGACACCTGACGATGAACATTTGTGATTTCAGTTTGTCCGTGTCAGCAATCTACACCATTTCCATGCCATCCAAGTGAAAAAGGGTGGTGCTTCTCTGACTCATATTACACTAAAGTCAACCAAGCAGGGGTCATCAAAAAACTCATCAAAAATTACCTCAGAAGCGCCATATCACAAGACAGAATTAGTGGCTTGGCTGTACTCTCAAACGAAAACAAGCATGCCAGACAACTTGACGTGTCAAACATTGTTGAGAATTTTGTGCAACAGAAGGCACGAAAGTGAGTATTTTAAAGTACTAGTGATATTATCAGTAATATGATTTGTGACTTGTCAGTCAGTTCCATTTTTGTAAGCGTAAACAGTTTAACATATCTGTAATCTGCTTTATTGTGTACCTTATTATGGATTACTGTGCATTAGTGTCACTGCTCCAAGGATTTCTGAGCGTGACCACTTTATGATGTCCATTTTCTGAGAACTTGTGCAAAACAGGTTGATTGTGAAGTAGTATCCTGTCAGCCGGTGTTGTCGTTTTAATTTGTTACAAATTGAAATTACTTTATTTTATACCACAGAACGGTTTCTACTTTCTAGCTTACGTTACATTTTAATCACCTTCCTTCACAAAGTTGTCTTGGAAAAGTAAGCAGATCTTACATATATTTATGTACTACTACTACTACTACTACCCACACATCGCACATTCCATTCCCACAATTTATTTTATTGTTACTAACTTACAGTGGCTGTAATAAAGCGATTAAAAAAGTTATTACAAATTCCATTTAGAAAGCTAGTTTTTTTGTCACCAGCGTATGATCTGATAGTGACGCAGACGCAGATGCCACTGCACAGCCGGCCCCTAAGATCTAATTGCACATAAATTACTAACAGTTATGCTAGACAGGAGGGGTCCACCTCAGAGCGCTGCACAGGGGCCTTCAGCAAGCTAGCTATGCCACTGCTAGTAATATAGTCATAAAGTAAAAGAATTATCATTAGTAAGTTATTCTACCTTTAATCAACACTGTTGTGAAGTAATGTTGCCTAATCCATATATGTGTTGTTAAAGCAAAATTAAAAAAAAAATTCTTCCACAAGCTGGCAACATTATGTTTATTACTAAGAAATAATATAAAACGAGGAAAAGCTTTTACTTAGCTTTTGTTTGCAAAACTAATGCTCAGTTGCTCCATTTATGCTGTTTATCTTTTGGCAGTCTTTTCTACCTTATCTTGCACAAGTGGAAGCAACCTTGACAAGATACTCGAGAAAAATGAGACTGCGTTACTCCTCACTTCACATGGGGTGGGGGTGCTCCTTTAATTGCCTCGTATCATTTAGATACACTATCGTCCTCTGCCAGAAGAATACAGCATTCTGCCAAATCTGCGCAACTCTGAAGAGATTAGAGCCTTTATGCCAATTTTATAATCCTCTGACCCAGAATCTGAGATACGGTCTGCAGAGACAGAATTTTCACTCTACAGCCTCATAAATCAAGGTCTATATATAAAGTACATTGTTTTAAATCTAAATATACAAATTATGGTATTTGTTTCTAACACTAGTTATACATTTCTCTAGTTAGACTCTAATTATGTGTTTTCCAGATTATTTGCTAATTTTAGCCTAGTAAATGCTATATTCAAATGTCATATTACCAGCCTGTCCATATTTTATAGAACTGGCAGATTAAGCGAATGGTAGGAGAAAACTGTTTTATCTGTTTGAGGACTGGCACAAGGACATTTTTGTCAGCTTTTCTCATTTGATATCACGTTTGTGAAGTGAAGTTGTTATTAGATTCCATGTTTTTGGAGTATATGGTGGTGCACTGTGGCATTGCAGTGCTGGGATAATCTGGTTGTAGTTGAATGTTTTGTGCATAATCCTTCTTTCCCCTTTGTTGTCAATTGCATACAGTATGTCATTGTACTTAATATAATCATTTAATTCAACTTTATGTTTGCTTAGTGGGAATTTGACTTGAGCTACCTTAGTGAATCAGGACCAACCTAGTCCTCTGCACTGTGATTGTCCCTTCTTTTGTTATTAAAACCACCCTTTTACTATTTCTACTGTCTTTGGTGAATGTCTTTTGGGTTTGGGGTCTACTCTTCATTGTCCCCTATGGTCAACATGTTACAATCTAATTTAGTTTTGGATGTTCTACATTGCCTTTTGAATGCTTACGCTGCTTTTGGAGGCAGAGATTTTATTTAGCTGCTGTTGCAACTTATGAGTCAGAAAGAAGTTACATATTCACTGTGTGAGCTTGGGTCTGAATACCATCAGACTGCCACCAGCACTTTATAAAACCACACGTTTATTCAGCACAAATAAAGTCCCACACAGCACACAGTGCTCCCAGCACCAATCACCCTCTTCACGGGCCTCTCTCTCAATGGCTGTGGGCCGCCTTTCCTCTCCTCCCAGGAGCTTCGTCCTACTCCCGCTCCCGACTCTCACTCCCTGATTGTAGGGAGGCGGCCCCTTTTATACCCATCCGGGTGTGCTCCTGGTGCCTGATGACACTCTTCCGGCAGCACTTCGTGGTGTGGCGGAAGTGCTGCCCTTGCACCCGGAAGCACTCCAGGCATCCCTGGAAGGATCTTCCTCCATCTTCCCAGGTGTGGCGGAAGTGAATGTTTCCCAGGTTCCATGCGGCTCAGGGCGACCCCTGGCAGTGGCCACAGGCCCCAATGGGCTTGAGCCTCCTTGCTTCTTTCCCGTGGTCCCCTCAACATCCAGGGCAGTTGCCCCCTCGTAGCCCGGGGAACGTATACGCCACCTCTCTGTCCTTCTAGGCATCCCGGCTGGGTCTGTCCCCCAGCACCCTGTGACAACTGCATAGAATATATTATTATATTGGGCTTGAAAGAGTAAGACCCTTGTTAAGTCATTTTACTAAATTTAATTTAGTTTAAAACTTAGTGAGTTGTGAAGGACAGCTGGAAGTTTGAACGCATAGGCAGTAGATAAGGTAGATGAGAGCATGTAGGGGAGTCACACAGAGGGAGACATGGAAGACAGGTGTGCGTTGTTGTAGATTGTGATGGTACATCCACCTACATTAATAAAGTTTATTAGAACAACCAAAAGTCCTGAAGTACATCTACTTCATTAACTCAGTAATTACTGTAACAGAGATAACAGGCATTGTGGTGTAGTGCTTGAGGCGGACTTCAAAGCCAGAGGTTGTGGGTTCAAATCCCACTACTGACGCTGTGTGACCATGGAAAACAAAAAGAAATGTGATCAATTGTATCATAAATGTTGTAATTCGCCTTGAATATAGGCATCAACCAAATATTTAAATGTAGAAATGTAGAAGAAAAAAAAAAACATTGTCAAATGTAGAAAAAAAGGGAAAACAAAAACCTTACAGCTTTCCTGGGCATAAACGAACAGTATTTCTTTGTTCCTGTCTACTGGACATAATGTCTTCCAAATCCGAGACCATGGTCCTCAGCCGGAAAAGGGTGGAGTGCCCTCTCAGGGTTGGTAGCGAGATCCTGCCCCAAGTGGAGGAGTTGAGGGTATGGGTAGTGACCGAAAGAACAAGATCGCGAATACAAGCGGCTGAAATGAGTTTCCTCCGCAGGGTGTCTGGGCTTTCCCTTAAAGATAGGGTGAGAAGCTCAGTCATCCGGGAGGGGCTCAGAGTAGAGCCGCTGCTCCTCCGCATCGAGAGGAGTCAGATGAGGTGGCTCGGGCATCTGATCAGGATGCCTCCTGGACGCCTCCCTGGTGAGGTGTTCCGGGCACGTCTAACCGGGAGGAGGCCCCGGGGAAGACCCAGGACACGCTGGAGGGACTATGTCTCTCGACTGGCCTGGGAACGCCTTGGGATTCTCCCGGAAGAGCTAGAAGAAGTGGCTGGGGAGAGGGAAGTCTGAGCATCTCTGCTCAAGCTGGTGCCCCCGTGACCCAACCTCGGATAAGCGGGAGACAATGGATGGATGGATGGATGTTTCTCTTCAGTTCCACATAAACACTCTCATGCTTACATACCATCTCTCTTTATCCTTCCCTCATGTCTGATATATCCTTCTATCTCTCAGTCAGCCTTCATGAATGATCCACATTCGAGGAGTAGCATTAGAGCATGTTTGTTGGGTCTGTAGTTTTCTATATCTATAAAGGGTCAAATTTCCTTGACAACCTTTGGATGACCTGTTCTGATATTAGCATAGCTGTGTCATACTTGTCCCATCTGGGGGGATCTTGCTGTTGCCAACTGTTGGCCTTGAAGAGGCTCGCTACACTCCAGGCTATCTCCTATGAACTTATTCTCTCTGTTATGAGATCAGGGACTCTTGATATAGATAGTATTGCATACTCACTACCATTAGGCTGTCATTGCTCTCCTAAGGGTGGGCTTACCTTGTTTCCTCTAGAATCCTGAGGAAATTTCAGAGGAAAATCACTGTGTCACATTCCTTCTGTTCCTTAGCTATTCTGTTTTTGGATCATGGTGTACCCAGGGACCTATCACTTGTTGGTCTCTGTCAGCTTCTGTTCTCCAAATTGTCAGCATCGGTTTATTTCTCTTTCAATAGTCACTTTCAGATTTTACTCCTGTCTTGTGCCACCCAGGTACAAGATTTACCTTTGGCAATACTAGGACACTGAAACCAATTATTACAGCACACATAAGGCAAGACTTTTATTTTGAAGAACCTTAGCAAAGTAAAACTAGAATACCCTTTGAGGAAAAATAAATTCTTAGATTTTAATATTTGTTGTTCATATCGTCCAGATATCATTCACTGGTGTCACATTAAAGAGACAAAGCAAACCTCAAAGTGCAGCCTAAACTCCAAGATTGCTAAGCAGAGGCCAGTGATGACAAACACGCTGATTGTTATTTTTCTGTTTTATGGTGTCAACAAATATGAAGCTCAATGACAAGCTAATCATTGGATGTACCAGTTTAGCCGCCTTTCCTATTAACAATGAGACGGCATCAGGCTTTTTGGCCTGAGCTTCTGTGGCACGAGTGTGTACTGTTGTATATCTGCACAAATTTGACCTGACAGCCTCTTTTGGTAGGAAAGACCTGAAGATATATGTTGTTTAAGGGCTTACAAGATATCTGTGTAACCATTGTGTCACATGCTAAATATTAAAATTAGTTGGAAATGAAAAACATAGACATTGTAAAACAGAGAATGCTTTTTAATATTGTCTTCCCAAGAGTTATGCAGCACCTATAAGGAATGGACATAGTAAATAAAATACACAACCAGTGCAGGGGGAAAGAAAGTATTTTACATTCTGCAGAAGGAAGACAAACTTGTGAGGAGTTGCAGCCTGTCCTTTTCTTTTTACTTTAACAAATACAATCCCTATGAACAAGTATTTGCTTTATTTAAACTTATGGGATTCTGCCAATTCAACAGGCACACTGTACAAATGTCAACCAGCTACACAAAATGGGAATCTAGCATCTAGTATAACAAAATGCTTCGAATCAACAAAAAGATCATCCGACTAATCTCTTTCTGAATTAACTCACTAGATAACCAACATTTTTAATATTTATGAGACTCGTGTCAGGAATTGCAGGAAAAAAAGACAGGAAAGAGAGAGTATGCTTTTATTACTCTTGTAACACACATAGTCAGGCACAGTAACTTGTTGGACAAGGACAAGAGACAGACATGAAAAGGCAGTGCCCAGCATGTTATTCCAGTAGTGGCTAAAGGGCACTAGAAGAGCTTTAGAAGTGGACCCTCAGGGAAACAGAGAGATAGATGTGGACTGGACAAAACAAAGATGCTAGAAGGATGGCAATCAACTGAAAGATAGGAGTTCTTGAGCTTCCTTATAAAAAGAAACAGAGAGAAGCCATGGAGGGCATAACAGCAATTAAAGAAGTCCAGGACAATAGAGAGCATCGGACTTTTCCAGATTGACCTAGTTGCCCTTTAAACAGGTGAGTGGAAGAGTGGCCTTCTTAAAGGATAAGTTTTGTATTTTTTAAGTCAAAGTTACTTCTTCACAATCTTCATATATGTTAATTTGCATTAAACTGCTTTCTAAAGTGAAACCTTTCTTATAAAAAAAAACCTAGCCTGCACTTGCATTTATAATGGAGGTTAAGGGTGCTGGGGTCCCAACATGAAAATAAAAGCCTTAAACCTTACCAAAACCTCCACTATGAAGGGGCAAAGTTTTAGATTAAATAACACAAGCCTTCTATGTTTCTGATGCATGCTTGCGACAGCAGTGGTAAACTGGAAGTAATACATTTATTTCCAGATTCTTGGTACTATGTTCTTGAGGTAAGTTTTGTAGCCAAGTAAGTGAGTTTGAGCCTTACTATAGTAAATAATAGGTTTACATTCTAAAGTAAGCCTATAACTGACTATGTATGGAATCTCCATCTTTTCCCAGAAATGATTGCAGGAAGATGTTTAAGATATGAACGCTTGCTGAGTCTATTGCCAGAACCTCAGTTGGTGGTCAGACGGCGGCAAGAAGAGTGAGTGCTTGGGATACTGTGATAGACAACTGGGTGAGTTACAGTACTTGGAAGGCAGGGACAAGGACTTGTGTAGACAGGCTGAGAGATGTTGGGTTCATTGTTTATTTGCTAGTTTTTCTTCTCACTCTACTCATCCCTCCTATGGGTTTACCTATTTAAGATTTGGCCTGCTTTGTTTAATATTATGGGTTGCAGGGTTACTATAATCCATCCATCCATCCATCCATCCATTTTCCAACCCGCTGAATCCGAACACAGGGTCATGGGGGTCTGCTGGAGCCAATCCCAGCCAACACAGGGCACAAGGCAGAGAACCAATCCCGGGTAGGGCGCCAACCCACCGCAGGACTACTATAATCCAGCCCCTCTTTTAAAGTGATGATGTATACATCATTTTGTTTTATAATGGACTGCTAAACCATTCTGAGTTTTCTTGTCAATCCTGTAGTACAGGAAGCAGCTTCAGAAAATGGAAAGATGGATAACATGCTTAATTGTGGTTAAAAATTTGTGATGAAGTTCCTCACCATACATAACTAAGTACTAAGGAGTACTGTATAAACAGTTTTGTTTCACTTACTTGAGGCAGATAGTGTGCAGTCAATTTCTGGGAAGATGATGAGGCAGGTCTGTCAGATCTGTGCAGAAGATAGGTAGCCCCATCAGTATTCAGTATGGGAGGCCTACAAACTGGATAATGGCCATGGATGTCACAGAGGTCTAGTATGCTGTCTTTCTTTCATCGCAGGTGGATAAGTAAACTGGAGAGAACCAATTTTCATTAGTCAGACTTTTTTTGGAGAAAATGTAGCAGTAGCACTTTGACAGACGCGACATTCTTGTTCTGCTTAATGCTGGCATTTTAATGGCAGGCATGTGCACGTGAGAGGGGTACAAAAGGGCTTCAGTTCGCTTCACCTCATTAATTGAAAAAAGTATAAAAGTTGAATATACGCAGGGATGAGATCAGTTTCTTTTTTTTTCTTTTTGAGTGAACAGTCAATAAGAAACTAGTAAAGGAATGGCAGTGTTATGCATGATCTAGTTCAAAAGAGTGCGTTCATTGAACAAGCTCATTTTTTTAAGAATGGTGAACTTAATGTAACGTATTTGCAAGTGAAGAACTTGAACGTGAACTAGTTCAGTTTTAGGTGACATTCTGGATCTGGTTTAGATCCAGATTAAAGTTTTTGCCTTACCCTGTAATGTAGGGGTAGAGCCGAATCCGAATCCGGTATTCAGATAAGCAGAAATAGTGAATTTTTGCGAATATTCATTTCGTATAAATTTTTTGCCATTTATTTGTATTCAGAAAAAATAATGTAAAATCAAATAGGCACTGTCTGTGTCTGTGTGCTTGTGCTTAAGCTGAACCCCCGCTGACACGAGCACGCGGTGAAGCTCCACTTTCGCTTTTAGGAAAATGTTGTACTTCATGAGGCCACTTTATATTTTTCCCCGTTGGACATGCAATATGTAACGTAAATTTTTTCACCTACACACTGGTTCCACAGTCACCATTTATGTCACACGGTTGGAAATAGAGCAGTAATTTATATGTATAATTGCATCTATTTAATTTCTTTTTTGACCGGGAGGATATTAGCTTATATGGTTATACGTGTTTGTTGCTGGGTATAACTCAATAAAGTGTATTTAAATAAAAAAGTCTTCATAATTATTGTATTTTATTCAAGAACACTGTAATAACCTAATATAAGGCATGCAAAATTGAAAAAAAGTAAACTTATTTATTTTATACTTACTTACTTATTTTATACTTTATACTTACTTATTTATTCTCAGTCCTTAACAAATACAAAATGAACTGAACATGAACTAGTTCAAAATTGAAATGGTGAATTTATTCATTTTAATCTGTGTGAACTAAACTTTGAGCTAGTTCTTGTGAGGTGTGAACTTGCACAACACTGAAGAGTGGCCAGTTCAGATATATTTGGTTTTGATAAGTCTGTGGTCCCTTTTTTATTATGCTGCAGGAAAAAGGGATTTTAAAATTGAATGTTTTAAGGTGTAGGATTTCAAGAACCTTTGTGGACTGGATGTATGAATCTACCAGATTGTTCACACAATGTTGGTGTGTGTGTGATCTATATTTTCTTAAATTCATTTTCAAAGCTGGGCAATTTTGTCGCCCAATTTTATGGCACATATATGATGTTATTAATTTTTCACTGAAGAAAAGGGAATAGAATACACTTTGGAAATGACAGTTTTTAAGATTTTAAAACATGTCTGTTTATAAATTATTTAAAGTTTGCACAATAATTTTTTGTTTTTGCACTAACCACCTCTCAGTGTCCACTTTCCTCATTATTGCACTGGCTTCTTGGTTCTGTTCACTTTATGACCCGGGTGCTTTGTTAAGACCTTTTCAAAGTTGAGGACACTGGGCGTTGACAATCTTACAAAAGTTAACCCTGAATCTGTTACAGCAGATTCATTTGGCTCTCAGCAACTGTAATGTGTCATTTGACTGTCCCAGAACGGTACATTAGCTAAACTAGTAGTGGCAACAAGTGCCACAGCAGAATTCTTAGAAAAAAAACACAATAGAAACAGGTTAACAAGAACTGATTATGATTATTACCATGAAAATAATTTAGACAGCTGATAGAGATGTAACACTAGCCATGCCAGCAAGCCTGTTAAGGGTATGCTATCCAAAAAACTAAGCCTTTAGCCTCAATATAAATGATAAGACAGATGGGGCATTCAATACATTGGCATGAAGATCATTCCAAAGTTTTCAGCTAAATGATCTGCGCCTTATAGTAGTATTATTGGCAGAAATTGTATGAAATCCTGTGTCTTATGATTGCAGTGCACGCATAGACAGTTAAGCTCTGTAGAGCCTCTGGGGTAAAGCTATTCATAAACTTATAAGCCAGGAGGAGAATTTTTGAAATCATCTCTAAATTTATCTTTTAGTCAATGTATAGACTTAGGTATGAAAGTTTTACTGCCAGTTTTTAGCTCTAGTTCTGATCCTTGCAGTAGAATTTTCATGCTAGACCATTCTAGTTGTTTTTAGCAGGTGGCACACATGAGAAAAATATGATCATAAAAAGAAAAATCATAGTCAGGACAGGGAGTGGAAAAGAACTAAAGGTTAATGACAAATTTTGGGTCTCAAAACAAAACTTGAAAACAAAACAGCACATGAATGGAATGCAGAACAAAAGGAAATAAGTGGCTTCCACTCTTGATGTCTCTGACAATGAATGATGGTTTGGTTCAGTAATATGTAAAGTGGAACCCGTGACATCATGTTTAAGGGAGAGTATTTGTGTTTGTAGTAATAGCAGTCAACCTTTCTGACTGCCTTTCTGGAATAAAAACCTATTTCTCTTCTAATTTTCTCAAACTTAATAATGATCTGAGGTTCTCCTCAATGGCACTAAATCTACACTTGCCAAACTTGACAGTTTGTCCATGACAATTGATGGTTCTATAACTTCTTCTTTTTCAAAGGTTAAGAGCTTGGGTGTCATCTTAGACAGCACTCTATCTTTCAAAGCTGACATTGACAATATTACCTAGTCCACATATTTTCACCTTTGCAATATAAATGGTCTCCGTCCACTCCTCACACCTACTAGTGCTGCTGTTCTTGTACATGTTCTGGTAACATCACATATTGATTACTGTAATTCTATATTGGCTGGCCTGCCACACAAGCTTCTGCATAGGCTTCAGCAGGTGTAGAATTCTGCTGCTTGACTTATTACCAGAACCACCTCCATAGAACACATTATCCTTGTTCTTTGTGAACTTCACTGGCTCCCTGTTAAATACTGCATTCATTTTGAGATTCTGCTAAGTTCTTCATCGCCTGGTACTTTCATATCTTTCGGATCTGCTACATACAGTATTTATACACCTACTTGGACTCTTGGATCTTCTTATTTAAATCTCTTGGCTGCACCCTCTGCTTTTTTATCTACTATAGGGTCCAGATTCTTTTTTTTTTTTTTTTAATTTTATTTATTAATTTTATTGTAATCATTCCATACAAATAGATCAATTTATAACAAAAAAAAATTTGAAGACATATCAAACCCCACACCTTAGCTTTGTTGCTCCTCGTCTTTGGAACTCCCTTCCTCAAGATATTTGCAGTATTGATTCCCCTCCCATCTTCAAATCAAGACTTAAAACCTATCTTTGTAAACTTGCCTGCTCCTCTTGATTTTGTTCCTTGATTGTACAGTGTTGCACTTTTATGTTCATATATATAATGTTATTTTAATTGTATATTGTTATCTTTCATCGTATTGTTTTCTTTTTATTTATAGTTTATATTATTTGATTCTGCAAATTTTCTTTTGATTTTTTGTAAGGTGTCATTGAGTGCCTTGAAAGGTGCCCTTAAATAAAATGAATTATTATTATTATTAAAAAAAAGAAATACATACACATGGTATACCCTGATGAGATTACCAAAGTGTGTGGCCACAGAAGCCAGGAAGCTAATGGAATAACATGAAAAAAACAGTGTTATAATTGTTTTATAATCAGTGTTATAATCAAAAACACATTTCCTTAACAAAACATATAAATATTTGATTAATTAAATAAAGAATTCCAAAACAAAGAAAACAAAAAATAAAAATTTCAGATTCAAAATTCAGAACACTAAGAGAAGAATCAAAGAGGTGAGATTAAGTAACAAATACACAAAAATCCAAAGTTCTAAATCCAGCTTTGCAAAGAACTAGAAGTATCCGAAAATGAATTACCATTGAATGGCAAAGTGACAAAAAAAAGGAGTGAAAGCATAAGGGAACTTAGGAACTGTGAATGCCTAATGCCACAGCATTTTCAAAGAGCTTCTGTCAACAGATGTCTATAAACAGCTTTCATGTAAGTGCAGGCCTATTGACCAGTTCCCCTGAAGGCATGAATTCAATCAGACGTCCTACTCCAGCAAGAAAGAAACACAAAGGACAAAGCATTAAGGATGCAGTAAAACTGTAAGAGACACTTTTAGTTAGTTAATGCTATAGTAAATTGAAATAAATGTTTACCAAGTTTTGTAAAACGTTTGGCTATATCTTGTTATATAGAGAGTGGATTCACAAACTATTCAGACTTCTTCATTTTTTCACATTTTGTTATTTTGGAACCTTGTGCTAAAATCATTTGAATTAATTGTATCCAACATCAAGCAACCTAGAATGACAAAGTGAAAACAGGATTTTAGCAACTTTTGTAAACTTACTAAAAATAAAAACATGAAATATCACATTGACATAAGTTGCCAGATCCTTTGCTATGACACTTGAAATCTCAGGTACTGTATATACCCATACTATTAATCATGGTTGAGAAGTTTCCACAACTTGTTTGGAGTCCACCTATGGTCAATTCAATTGATTGAACAATATCAGGAAAGACACACACCCACAGTTGATAATATGTATCAGAGCAAAAACCAAGCCATGATGTTGAAGGAATTGCCTGCACAGCTTAGAGACAGGGCTATGTCAAGGCACAGATCTGGGGAGATGTACAAAAACATTCTTTCAGCATTGAAGATTCTCAAGAAGTTTTGAATAGCAATGATTCTTCATAAAGCTGGCCATCCAGCCAAACTGAACAATCAAGGGAGAAACAGCTTGGTAAGAGAGTTGACGAAAAACCTGATGGTCACTATGGCTGATCTCCAGAGAACCTGAGTGGAAATGGGAAAAATACCAAGAACAACCATTACTGCAATACTCCACTGATGTGGGCTTTATGACAGAGTGGCCAGACACAAACCTTTTCTCAGTAAACGTCTCATGGATGCCTACTTGAAGTTTGCAAAAATACACCTAAAGGACTCTCAGACTATGAGAAACAAGATTAGCGTCTTGTGTGGAGGAAATCAGGCACCACTCATCACCTATGTAATATCATTCCAACAGTTAAACATGTTGGTGGCAGCATCATCTATGGGATTGTTTTTCAGTGGCAAGGACAGGAAGACCAGAAAGGGTTAGGGGAAAGCTGAACTGAGCAAAGTACAGAGATATCCCTAATTAAAACATTCTCAGCATCACTTTGGACCTCAGACTGGGCCAAAGGTTCACTTTCCAGCAGGCCAATGACTCTACGCCCCAAAAACAAAGACATCATAGGAGTGACTTAGGGATAGCTCTGGGAATATTCTTGAGTTTCCCAGCCAGAGCCTGGACTTGAACCCAACTGAACATCTCTGGAGAGACCTGAAAATAGCTGGCCACTAACAGTCTCCATCCAATCTGACAGAGGTTGAGAGGATCTGCAGAGAAAAATGCCAGAAAACTTCAAATCCAGGCATATAAAGCTTGTCATGTTAATCCCAAGAAGAATACTCAACCCTTTGGCTGTAATTGCTGACAAAGATGCTTCAGCTAAGTAAAGGGTCCGGATACTTGTGCCAATGTGATACTTTTTTTATTACATTTGCAAAAATTTCTAAAATCCTGTTTCCAATTTGTAATTCTGGGGCATTGAGTGTTGCTTAGTTGAGGGAAAAATGAATTTAAATGATTTAAGCACAAGGCTGCAACATAACAAAATGTGAAAAAAGTGAAGGAGTCTGAAAACATTCTTTCTGAATCCACTATAACACAGGCTTAACTCCTACAGGCTAACATGTACATGGAATATTCAAACTTATTTTTTGTTATTCTGATTAAAGACTAGTTAATTCTTTGTTCTGTCTTGCAGTTGGCAAAGGTTAGGGTTAGCATTAGGAAGGGAAATGGCTTCAGACCATAGCTTAACTTAACATAAAGTAACTCATAACCTGAAAACCTGTATCCAGTAAACTATTAGAATTTACTTTAGAAAACCAACCTAACTGTTAAGCATAGAACATAACTGAAGCTTATCATGAGAACGTTAAGTTATAATGACATAGAGAAGAATCACTTTTCCCTGTAGTACTAAAATTTTCTGACTTATTCTTTTGAATTTTCACTACAGTTTCTAAAACAAGCTTTGTTTTTTGCTGTTTTTAATTCTAGGTTGTCAGGGAGTCACTATGAGTAAGGAACGCATGATGCCATTACTGATATGGTATAAAAGTCATCACTGTACATTCCTGGTTGTCCATGTTTAATAATAAACTTAAGAATTTTTTACATTTATAAAGCATGTTTCTCACTACTCAAAGCACTTTTACATAGTGAGTGGAGAGCCACTTCAATCACCACTGATATGCAGCATCCACCTGGAAGATCCAACTGCAACCACGTTTGCACCAGTACGCTCAAGGGAGCCAGAATTACTAGGACATGGAAGGCAATTTAGTCTGGACATGGGAGTATACTGTACTCTTTATGAGGGATGCCCAGGGATCTTTCATGACCACAGAGTCAGGACCTTGGTTTTGCATCAAATCTGAAGGATGGTGCCATTTTTACAGGACAGTGTCCCCATCACTGCACTGGGGCATATGGATCTATTTTTAAAGACTAGGGGGCTCTGCCCCCTGCTCGCTTCACTTGCCAGCCCCCGGGTTTGGTTAACCGGATGTACAATTTAAAGAGATTGTTATTTTCATTTAATTCATTTTTAATTTCGTTATATTTGCTGGTAATAAAGCTGTAGTGAATGAGTTAACCCTGGGGGTGCTTGTGACGTGCTGCGTGATCTGCATGTTGCGCTGCACGTCGATCATTTAAAAGCTTGTACAGCAGCTTTCCTTTTGCCACTTCACGTCTCTGCCACTCACGTTGTGAAGGCAGGAGGGTGAGCGCACGCTAAGGAGATGCGGTTGGATCATCTACTGCTGCTGCTGGCGAGCTGCGTGTTCTGCTTGTTGCGTTGCGCGTTGATCATTTAAAAGCGTGCACAGCAGCTGTCCTTTTGTCTCACTGCCTTGTCTCGCATTACGTCAAAGTGTCTTCCAAGAAGATCACGTCTCGTCTTTCTCGTCTCCCTCCCAAGATATTTTTTTATAATACAGAGATTATACATTTATGTTGAAGGTTTTCTTAGGTAAGCCTCTTTATTAGTAAGATTACCAATGTACTGATCTTCTCAAGATAAAAAAATGACTTCCTTATTTGCCATTAATTGCTGTAGGTGCTGTTAATTTTTTTCAATATAATAATATAATTTTTTTACGGTATGTTAAAAAGGTATATTAAGAAGAAAATCAATGATGTGCTGTCCCCCTTAACAATGTTTTCTATTATTTGGTACGGGAAAAATTGGCTCCCTGTTCAGCATTTCACTACGCATTTTGTTTTTTTGTCCATTCTAGCATAGTATAGCTGATTTCCTTGTAATAATTGATACAAAACTATATATCTTATGATAAGAAAATCTTAATGCTGATCATTCATAAATATTTGAAGAATTAAACAACTTGAACCATGATGTTTCATATATATGTGTACAGTTCATTATAGCAGAAGTTCCTGGCATAGTCATATTCTCATATGAACCCATCTTTTCCTAACAAATATCATTAAACAATAATTTAAAGTATTAACAATTCACATTAAAGATTGTTTGGCTGATTTTGGAAAACCTCACATACTTCCATTTCCTTTGAGTTTTGCACTGTACTGGGTACATTGTTCTCAAATACAGCGATGAAAACAATACAATTTTAAATTGTTATCTTAGATATTGTGGGTAGAATATGATGTCATGGTGTTTAGCCTTGTTGTCCTCAGCTTCAGGCAACTGGACAGGTCACTTTTGTGTGGAATCTGCAAGTTCTTCTTGTGGTACATTTTCCTTGAGGTACCCCACTGGAAGTTGGTGAGATTATTGCTGCCTACAACATTCACTTGACATAGATAGTTTTAGAATATAAAGGAAAGAATAGATGGATCTTTAACAGTTTCCAAGCCAAAGACACAGATACAGTCTGTTTATATATTGTGAGCACTCTTCAGAAACTCCCTCTTAAACAGTGTTCAATGGGAAAAAAACACACTCTTACACCTCCTCTTTGTGGGATCAGCTGCAGGCTTGCCGTGCGACATGATCCTCATGCAGGGCTTTGAACATTTAAAAGACTATGCTTTGGCTGTCCTGTGCTCTAACTCCCCTGTCTCTCTTACCCCAGACTCCCTCTGCTCTGGCTGCTGATTCCAAGTTGCTGTACCCCCTTGATGAGGAAGACTTTGTGTTCTTTGGACCAGGAGTCGGGGCCAAGGTGTCAAGTTTGACAGCTCTTTTTTGTGTGGCTGGATCACTTCTGAATGAGACTTGTGTTTGTATCTGCCAGAGAGTGGAAGGACTGGGAGAGGAGCAGTATCTCCCGTGGAACACGAGAGGGCAGCTGCCCTGGTGGGTGTTGGGGTCACGGGAACAGAGCTTGGAAGCTCAACCCTGTGCGGCCCTGTGGCCACCGTCGGGGGTGCCTGGACATTTACTAAGCCCTGGACTGCAGCACTTCCACCACACCAGGAAGTGCTACCGGAACAGGAGCCAGGCACACCTGGAATGCTTCCGGGTGCCCATGCAGCACTTCCACCACACCAGGAAGTACTGCAGGAAGAGCATCAAAGAGCACCTGGAGGACATACAGGTACAATATGAAAAGGGCCGCCTCACTCCATTCGGGGAGTTGGAGTCGGGAGGTGGAGAACAGAGCTTGTGAGTGGAGGAGTGAGGGCAGAAGAGAGAAAAGGAGAAAGAATAGAGAGAAAAGAAGAAACGACTGATCTACTTGTGATGATTTGTGCACTGTGTGCTGTACAGAGAAGGAAATGAAAAGTGTGAGCGTTTGTAAGTGTGCCTCTTATGTCTGTCTGTGTCGGGTTGGGTGGCTGGCTTGCTCCCGTAGAGTTGTCACAACAGCAATACAGTTTCTACTCCTTGGAAATTCTACTGTACTCTCCTGTGCAACGTTGTGACCCAAGCTTGACTATATAGTATATATAAGATTATTCAGGTACAAAATCTATACTTTTGGGAAGAATTCCATTTCTTTGGCAATCAAGAAGAAGGGTTTCTAAATCAGTTTACATGCTGCATGACCTACATGATGCTTTGTGTTACTGTATGTTTTATATTTTATATTCACAGAGACAAGGCAAAAGTCCAAATTAACAAGGAAATTGAGCACACATGCTGTAAAACCCCCGTTACCCCTCCAGACATCCCCTCTTTCCTTCACTACCCCAGGAAAATCCCTCTCATGTCCCATCTGTCTCTATCTCTCAATAGATTGCCATTTTTTCATTTCCTTGTGAGCCTTTAACTTAATATGCCTCCTGTCACCTTACTGAATGGTCCACTGGTAAGGTAGTCTTTAAAAATCCTCCTGAGACTAATTCCAGAGTCACTAAAATGTCAGATTTACCAAGTGTGTACCCTCAGAACACATGAGACCACTACACCCTTGAACCCTAATCTTCTATAAAAAACACTACAAGGTCCTATACAGTATATATATAATTTGTTTTTGTCATTTTGGTCTATTTTGGTACTAGTGATGGAAATGTGTTGAATTATAGTGGCCTTAAAAAGTTGTGTTGACCAATGCTAGATGTATTTTGGCAACTATATCCATTGTGGAATTCTGTTGTTCCCTTATTACTCACTAGGATTTCTCCCAAAAATCCTGTGTCATCCACATCCCAAAGTCCTCCATGTTATTTTGAGCAGTAGTTTTAAACTGACCTGATGAGTCAGAAGTGGACTGGCATTCCTTTCAGGGCTGATTCCTGCTTTCTGCCAGAAATAGCTCTGTCCTCACACATACCTGGATCTGAATAACCATGTTACATTATATAAATTGATTAAATGATTTATTTTAACACAGATAATGTATTTAAATATTTAACATATTTATTTCACCAATTACTTATTGTTGATTTTAATTTTAACACCCATGAAGCTTTATGCAGAGTTATACTCTTAATTTAGTTTTGCTTTAACACAAGTCAGAGGCAATCGGCAATGCCAGAGAAGAATCCATTGCCACTAATGGTTTATCTTGGGCTTTTAGTATGATAAGAACAATAACCTTAAGAGACTGTACAATATATAATACTCAAAGAAGCAATTTGATAATAATTCTATTTTTAGGGATGGAACATATTTTCCTCCCAAGTATTAAATACACTTTATGAGGTCCTAAAGCACGGCCCACTGCAAAGCCTATTTTGACAGCACATCTAATACAAAGATGTTCAAGAAAACAATACCTAATGGATAACTGAGCATTGGAACTACAGATCTAGAATTAAATAAATGCATAAACTATTTTAAAAATAAAATTGCCTGTGTCATTTCAGATAAATGGCTGTGATTTAAATGGTTTATTTCTGGAAAGCATCTGAAATGAGTTTGTATTTAAAGAATCGACTGTTTTATTCAGCTCAAGGTTGGTTCAATACTTCAGAAAGAAAAACTGCTTGCCTGTTAAACAATGACTGATAGACCCACATTCAGACTGCATGTGGAATATCCTTGTGCCAAGTGCTGCATGGAATAAGGCAATGACTGAGACTTGCTGCTTCATAGAAGGATGTTAAAGGTAGATAATGAAGTCTAATATGGGTTCTGAAAGTCAAAGATAAAAAAAATCACCAGGCTAAATTTCAGAATTTCCTCATATTTAACAACTTAATCTTCCCTGATGCCTGAAATCTGATTGACGCAGTTATGAGAAATAAATATCTGTTCATGGAGTGTCATTATTTTCTTACAGTGGAAAGGGCAGCCAAAGTAACTAGAGATGTCCCTGTTTCCGAGGACTTTTTATCTCTTCCTATTTGGTGAAGAAACTTTAGGTTGGACTACACCTACAATGTTTTGAATGAACATTTAATTATTGCTTGTTAACCAATTGTTGCTTTACTATTGTATTTAGACATGTCACTTAAAACAGCTGGAATATATTTTTTTATTAACAAGATGCCTGACTTACCTGCTCATGTTTGGTTTCTTTTCCTTTTTTGGCTGCAACTGGTCTTGCAGAGCCAGATGTGTATATTATGTCTGGAGACAACCATGAGTGAATTTGGCTTAAATGTGCATAGGAACAATTAGATGGTTTCCCCAATTGTGACTTTTCTTAAACAATTCAATGCCTCAGGAATTCAAAGCTCAAAGTAGGAGTGGTGATTTAAACTGCAAAAAGCAGTGGTGCTTTTGTTACCATGACCAACAACAAGCTTGTGGTTAATTTACGGCTTAAAAGTCTTCTAAAAGATGAAAAATGTGTGTCATGTGGGCGGAGAACACATTACAGCTGTAAAAAAATAAGCATTACTTATAGCAAGGGAAAAATCATTCTATAAAACAAGATCATACTTTGGCATTCAAAGATATCGCTGGCCTAGTGGTAAATGGTACTGGTGCATTACTGCTGGCTGCATGTGGACTGTGCCATTCACCAGTTATGATGAAACACTCAAAGTGAGATTGAAAGAATTGGCAGCTAAATTTGTGCAAAAAGATAAACTGCAAAACATGCATTTGAACTAAATGGTGCACCATCAGACCCAGTAAAAAGCAGTACCCCTATTAAGTAAGGTAACAGAGGCAAAAAAGAGACACACATTTCTGTATTCAGTGCAAATGTGCTTAATGACACTGATACCACTCCAAAATGGACCATGGGTGAGGCTGCACAGCATCTAGCTTTTGACTGCTCAGCTAAATAAATAACTAAAGAAGGTTAATGTTCCTGTATAACTGGAAATGTCAAACATGCATACCTGCATAATATCATAGAGTTTAAACATTGTGGCAGATGACCGGGGACCTTGCCCCACCGAGACGCCTGGAGAATGGAAGGACTAGGAGAGGGGCAATATCTTCCCTGGGGCATAAGAGGGCAGCCCCCCTGGATTACATCAGGGCCACGGATTGGGAGCTTGGAAGCTCAACCCTGTTGGGGTCCGTGGCCACCGCCAGGGGGTACTTGGACAATCCCGGAGCCCTGGATTGCAGCACTTCTGCCACACCAGGAGGTGCTGTCGGAAGAGGAACCAAAAGCATCTAGAGTGCTTCTGAGTGCCCATGCAGCACTTCCGCCACACTAGGAAGTGCTGCAGGAAGTTCATCAGGGCGCACCTGGAGCACATCCGGGTGCAACATAAAAGGGGCCGGGGAGTCGGAGTCGGGAGGAAGAGGACAAAGCTTGCGAGGAAAGGAGCAGAAGCGGCTGAAGAAGAGAGAAAAGAAGAGACTGAGCAAATTGAGTCTGTTTAAGTGCATTGTGTGGTGTTGTAAAAGGACATCTGGCTGTCTCAGTGTCTGTCTGTGTCTGTGCTTCTTTCACAACACATAATATTGCAGCACCTGCACTGTGTGTAAATGGATTCTCACTCTTTCCCACTCTTTTTTTTAGGTGGTCTCGTCCATTGTGAGAGATGGACGTCTGAAGAGGAGCTCCGTTAGCACGTCCATTGTGAGAGATGGACGTCTGAAGAGGAGCTCCGTTAGCAGCGGTGTTATTTTTTATATTATTTCCTTATTATCCTGAAATATCCTGTATTTATCCAACCTGAGAGTTCTACTATAGCATATATAAACATGGTCAGCAAGAAAGTGGCTCAGAAAGAAATGGAAAAGAAAACTAAAGCTGCATCCAAGCCCAGACCGACAAATCCAAGTCCAAGTTCAAGCTCAAGGTACGGCCTTTCAGAGACTGACCTGGAACAGATGGGCAAAAGCCCAGACTCCTCGGGACCACGGTCTGCAGCATCGTCTCCAGCTGAGAGCGAAATGGAGAATGAATGTGCGAGTGACACAGGTCACGATAGCTCGCCGATTGGAGAAGATCATTTGAAACTGGAAAAGGCCTTGCAGTCCACGCTTTCACCTACTCTACGCGAACTGGGAACATCGGCTGTAATAGAGCCCACTGTTTCACCTACAGTGCTCGGAAGCAGAAATGATCTGTGCGAACTGAAGGTGATGATCGTTGCGCTTAAGCAAGAGATAAAGAATGATATAAAGAAAAGCGAGAAAGCAAGCGAGAAGCTGCAACGGGAGCTGCAAGAGCTGCGGCAGGATAACAAAGGTAATACTGTATCACCTGCTGTCTGATCCACTTGTAATGATACGGGTATTAAAATTATACATCCTTTTCATTACTCTGATGCTTTCTATTTATGTTTTAATTACAGTTATAGACGTGTGTGGAAGAAATTAACTTTTTTTTTTCTTACTACCCTAAAGGAGACTGTTTAACATCATACCCTTGGTTTATTGTTATTATTGCATTAAGACTTACTATGCATATCCTGGACGACTTTCTAACAGCATCCCCTGGGTTTATTATCTTATTACTTTAAGATTGCTGAAGATTATATTATATATTTTATGCTTATAGTTTGTTAATGATTATATTTTAGGCATATAGTACTTAGACTATATTGGCAATAGATATCTCTACTTTTTAATCCCAAAACGCCACTGCATGGAGGTTTTTGCTTTGGACGTGCTCTGTCTCTAGGTATGTCAGAGGACTGAGACTTTGTGAAGTGGGGTCCAGCCTCATGTGGGGAGGCAAAATGGGGGGGTGGGGGTGGGGGGATAAAGAGAGCAGGCTATATCTAATCTATCCTTTTAATCCTTATTATTATTACTACCAATGTAACAATAGGCTGCATGTCAATAACTCATGGGGAAATAGGAAATTAAGGTTAAAGCTGTCTCACGTCCAGTTAAGACTATAAAATGACATCAAAAACTCAGAATCAATATCTCCATGATGGGACAGTTAACTTTGTGAGCTGGAATGTTAAAGGCCTGAATCACGAATTAAAGAGAAAGAAAGTACTTTCTAACCTAACAGATTTAAACGCTAAAATAGTATTTTTACAGGAGACCCACTTACTAAGCAAGGATCAGTTCCGTCTGCAAAAGGACTGGGCTGGCCAAATGTTCCATTCTAGCTTTACAAAGAAAACTAGAGGTGTGGGAATTCTCATACATAGAACAGTCTCATTTGTAGCATCAGATGTAGTTTCTGATCCGGAAGGGAGATATTGATTGGTTATGGGCAACTTAATTAACTGTAAAATGATTTTGATAAATGTTTATGCACCTAATGTTGATGATAAGGAATTCATACAAAAAGTATTTGCATCCATTCCCAATGTGAACACTCATAAAATTATAATGGCTGGGGACTTTAATTGTGTTTTAAATCCACTCTTAGATAGGACTCCTGTCACAGGGGGGATGACATCTAACTCTGCAAAGATAATTACACAGTTTGTAACTGACCACAACTTATCAGACCCCTGGAGGTTTCTAAACCAAAACTCAAGAACATATTCTTTCTACTCACCAGTGCATCATAATTACTCAAGAATAGAATGTTTCTTTATAGATAATAATTTATTGCCTAAGATTAAATCTTGCAAGTACGATGCTATTGTTATTTCCGACCATGCACCTCTGATCTTGGAGCTAAAGTCACCATGCCCCACACACTCACCTCGCACATGGCGTCTTAACCTGCTTCTATTAGCAGACGAGAACTGTAAAGAATTTATATCCAAACAAATCAGTTTCTTCCTAGATACAAATACATCCTCAGAGGTTTCTGCAGGAATACTCTGGGAAACTCTAAAGGCCTTCTTAAGAAGACATATTATTTCATATCTTTCCCACAGGAATAAATTAGAAACCAAGAAAGTATCAGAACTAAAAAGTGAAATTACTAGAATACTGTAGATGAAGAACATGCCAGGCATCCAAGCGAGGCTTTACATAGGAAAAGGCAGGCTCTGCATTCAGAACTCAATTTCTTGACAACTAAAGAAACTGAACAACTAATTTATAAATCCAGACATCATTACTATGAACACGAAGAGAAAGCTAATAAGCTTTTAGCTCAACAAATCCACAAGCAAGAAGTTCGCAATGCAATCCCAGTAATTACCAACACAAACAGAGGCGAAATCATTGACCATAAAAATATAATACACACATTTAGAGACTACTATAAATCCTTATATTCTACTGAGTTTAAAGAAGACAACACACAATCTAATGCATTTCTGGATACATAAGAGTTACTACAAATAGATAGTTTTAGTGCGGAGGAACTGGATAAACCTCTGGTGCTATCAGAATTACTAGATGCTATAAAGTCACTTCAAGGCAGGAAAGCAGCAGGCCCTGATGGCTACCCTGCAGAATTTTATAAGAAATTCTCCGCTCAGCTAGCTCCTCGCCAATTAGCAACATTTACAGAAGCTAGAGACAATCAAATTCTACCTCACACTTTTCGCCAAGCATTAATCACCGTGTTTCCTAAACAAAATAAGGGGATTATCAGAGAAGGACTGGAACAGAAAATTTCTCTATATGCAGATGATATGGTACTGTATATATCAGACTCACAAAATTCTGTACCTGCAGTCTTAACAGCACTTATAGAATTTCAATAGATCTCAGGTCTCAGAATTAATCCAGTGAATTCTCAAGCATATAATATTAGATTAGATACCCTACCTTTTATCATTGCAGATCAGTTCAAATACCTAGGGGTAAACATCACAAGTAAACACAAAGCTCTTTATCAACAAAATTTCACCGTCTGTTTGGAAAAAATTAAGCAAGACTTGCATAGATGGTCAACCCTTCATCTCACTCTAGCTGGAAGAATTAATGTTGTTAAGATGAATATTCTTCCTAAGCTTCTTTTTTTATTTCAAAACATTCCAATATACATCAATAAATCATTTTTTAAGCAATTAGATTCAACAATAACCTCATTTATTTGGAACTCAAAACATCCACGTATCCAAAGAGTGACCCTACAAAGACCTAAGGCAGAAGGTGGCATGGCTCTACCTAACTTTCAGTTTTATTACTGGGCAGCAAACATACAAGCTATAAAAACCTGGACACAAATAGATGAACATACACAGGTCTGGTCCGCAATAGAAGTAAAATCCTGCAGTACTTCTTTATATTCCCTGCTTTGTGCCCCAATAAATGCAAAGTATCGGCAATATACTAATAACCCAATTGTGCTTCACTCACTCAGAATATGGAACCAATGTAGAAAGCATTTTAAGATGGAGAAGCTTTTATCTGTGGCACCTCTGCAAGAGAACCACCTCTTTCAACCCTTGCAAACATATACAGTTTTTAATATCTGGAAAAAATTTGGGATTAAATTGCTCAGAGATCTTTATATAGACAACATTTTTGCATCCTACGAACAATTACATTCCAAATTTAACTTTCCAGCTACACATTTCTTTCACTATCTTCAAATTAGGAACTTTGTTAAATAGAACCTCCCCAATTTTCCTCATCTTGCACCCTCGTCCATGCTGGAAAAAATATTGCTCAATTTCAAGAACTTAGACACCATCTCTGCAATATATAAAATTATTTTACAGTCCCTCCCTTTCAAAGATCCAAGAGGACAATGGGAAAAAGATATCTTAATCAATATATCAGAAAGGGAGTGGAAAATAGTAATGCAGAGACTTCATTCGAGTTCCATATACGCAAAGCATACAATTATTCAACTCAAAATTATATATCGAGCACATCTGTCTCGCCTAAAACTGTCCAAAATGTTTCCAGGGCAAGATCCAACCTGTGAACGCTGCAATCAAGTCCCAGCCTCACTGGGTCACATGTTTTGGGCCTGCGCCAAATTAACATCATTTTGGTCCAAAATTTTTAAGTGCCTTTCAGACAGCCTTGGTGTCACAATCCCTCCTAACCCATTAACAGCTGTGTTTGGTGTTCTTCCAGATGGGTTTAACTTGGAGATGGACAAACAAACTGTGATTGCATTCACTACACTTTTGGCACGCAGACTTATTTTGCTAAACTGGAAGAATCCTAACTCTCCTCTTTTAAGTCAGTGGGTAACCGATGTTTTATACTATTTGAAATTGGAAAAAATCAAATATTCAGTTAGAGGATCTGTACAGAATTTTTTAAAACCTGGCAGGATATAATCAATAAAATTTTAGAATAAGCTCTTAAAGCACAGAGGAAGCAATTATCTCGTATTTCTTTTTCTTCTCCATTCATCTCTACTGGCCTATTAAACTCATCAGTTTAGGTATGTTTACAAGCTTTAAGGTTTACCCCATTGGCCATGCTCTCTCTCTCAGGGGTGGGGGTCGACTTATTTTTCAATCCTATTTTTTGTAAAAATTGATCGATTTGTATGAATGATTACAATAAAATTAATAAAATTCTAAAAAAAAAAAAGAATTAAACGTGTGTGTTTTGGACATCTGGCTGTCTCAGTGTCTAGGCTTCTTTCACAACACATAATATTGCAGCGCCTGCACTGTGTGTAAATGGATTCACACTCTTTCCCACTCTTTTTTACGTTGCTCACTATCCTTAAGTACCACTTGCTGTCCTGTACTAGAAAAAATCAATCAGCTTGTACTAATTGTGATTCATCCTCAGGCTAATGCAACTTGTCAATGCCATTACATAACCCTCCCTTCAAAGTCATTGTTCTCAGCTACCACTTACAGCTCCTTCCAACGGTGCACAAACTTTACAAAATGGCAGAATGACCTTTCTTTTCAGTTGCGGTCGTGTGGTCAGTTACAAAGACAAATCAGCAGGGATCTGGCTGTCACATATTGAGGGATGTTGAGTGTAGTGCTATCATGCATTTCACGCTGCAGTGATCTTTCTGTGATATGTTGGTAGGTGAGTCTTCTAATGTGGAGTTGCAGATGTATGGGTGTCTTAGCTGTCCTCCTTCACTGAAATGACACTGCAGACAATGTTCCATGTCTAGATCTTAGCCTAGAGACTCTCCCTGAACAGCTGTTCTGTAATGCCCCTATGACCTGCATTGCCCTTTGCCTGCTCAGTCTTACCAGCTCTGCTTCACAATGCTCACCTGAAGTCAGTGGCAACTCGACTTGCCATACTTTTCCCCACTTTCACAAGCCCCAAGCTCCACCAACGACCATGCACCCAGGCCAGTGGAACATAGGAGATGAAGATGCAGTGGAGAAGCTGTAGAGATAGCAATCTCTTCACAGTCTTCAATCATGTGCTGATGCTGCAAATGGCATTCTTAATCCCCAGTCTCAGCCTTGAGACTTTCGAGCAGAACCTTGGATGAGCCCAGCAAGTGAATTTTGTATCTCCACAGCACTCAGCACTTTGCTAAGTTGGACTGTAGGTCTTCTCCTCATCTGACTCCTGAACTAGTGTAGTGCCAGCACTAGGTGCCAACAGAGTCTTGCTCTTAATATCACTGTTTTAGGTAGCTCACCAATCCTGAAAATGACCACTCAGTATTGACACACAAAATGCAATTTTTACGTGCGTTTGGCAGGTTTTCCGTTTTTATAGGCTCACCAGCAGCTGACTCTGAAGCTTCTCACTTATATGAAGAATTGTTAGCTCATAGTTGTGTTGACTCATTCCCAGGCTGATGCGACTTGTCAGTGCTGTTACAATATATAGACTGACAATGCTTCTCTAAACACTATTTGCTATTGTTATGCCATGTAGTGATGCATTAATTAAAATGACAAGATATATAACTTGTCAGATACATGGGATTAGGATGCAGCTAAAGGGCCTGAGTAATTGTAATACTACATCAGACCATGGGGTGGCGGAATATGCTGACTGTCTCTCTCAGTTTCTTGCAGACCATTCCCGGGAAATCCCGCCAGGTTCTAGCACCTCCAATGGCGTCAATTCCATTTCTGGTGCCTCCGATGATGTCACTTCTGGTCCAGGTGCATCTGATGACAACACTTCTGGTCCCGGTGCCTCTGATAACGTCAGTTCCGATCCTGAGGATGTCATTTCCGGTTCTGGTATAGATGACATCATTTCCTCCGCCAGCCCTTAAAACTGCCGTCTTATCTCCACGTATTCAGTTCTATTTTGGACTCAGTCTTGTAAACTACTTAATCATTTTCAACCTTTTGCAGCCAGGATCATAATATACAGGTGGCTGCCCCAAACCTTTTTGACTGTCTGGAGTCTTTTTGTGACAAACTCAATCAATTTTATGTTACGTTAAGCTTTGTAACTTAAGCTTCCACATCTTTCTATTACTTAATGTACACTGCAATTCAAATGTTTGGGGTCACCCAGAAGGTTTCATGTTTTTGATAAAACTTGAAATTAGGTGCAGGTTTTTAGAAAGCGTGGAGTCTGTTCAGTGACAGATTTTCACAACAATATTTTAGCAAGTTATTCTCAAAGAATCATGGCTGGCCCAGTGAGACTAGCCTGTATCTATTGCTTAAACTGGTATGATTCTAGTGAGGCCACTGAGGCTTAGTCACGGAGAGCGACGTTTTTGAGCTGCATCATACAATACATATGGTGAGGATTTTTTTTCTCTCAGATCTTCACAGATGCAATCAACCACCATTTATTTGTTTGCATAATCCTCTTGAACATTGTTTAGTATGTCTGTCAGAATATTTTGTTAATATTTTTTTTCTACAGTTTTTGAATATACTCATTTTCTTCAACTAGACTGTACAGAATATTTTGGAAAATTTCAACCTGCTGCCTATGCACTTGACCTGCTCCATAAAAAAGAACAGTTTGGTTTGCATTTAACTTTAAACTTTATTTTCTGAGGCTCTTTCTAAGACTGCAATTAGTGTGATGTGTGGAGACAATTGCACGTAATGGTCTAAAATGACAAAGTGTGGAAATGTTAGCAGGGCAGGCACATGGTTGATCATTGAATAGTTGTCAAAATGATCTGACTTGCTGTAAATAAAAAATTTATTGCTTGTTTGAAGGCGTGTTGGAAGGCAGAAGCGAAATGTAGGGTACAGTAAGTCGGCATTATTACATGTCAGGTTGACTTCACCTTTCAGTCTGCACTGACATGGCGTAAGAGCTATACACTAGACTGACCTGACAAGACTCAAAATAATTTTATTCCTTGTCCAAAACTTGTGTGCAGGTTTTCTAACAAGTTGGAAATATATTTGTCAGATTGGATCTGAGATTCTTTGAAGAGCATTTCTCCTGTTGAGTCAGGTCGTGTTTGTCTAGTGCAGTGGTTCTCAAACTGTGGGGCGGGCCCCCCTAGGGGGGCACGAAGTAACAAAAAGGGGGGCGCAAAGATGTGAAAAAAAGAAAACAAGAATCGAAAATATGAAAAATCCATCTACTGAAACCAAAACAATTTAACTTAAACTACATTCTGATACTAGAAAAATAAATATAGAGTTAGATAAATGTCAATAAATGTTAAGTAGGTATAATAAAATATGCATCTATGATATATCATTAATTAAAAATGAACAAATTGGTATTAGTGGGCTCCTGTCAAAAAAACGTTAGGGTGGCGCGATTAAAACTGTTATGAAAACTCGGGTCGCAAATACTTAAAGGATGAGAAACACTGCTCTAGTGACTGGCCCATTTTATATTGATGAATGATTTGGAGAAGAACTGGCCTGTGCCTCAGTATGATACAGGTAGGAAAGAGCAAAAGATCTTGATAACAATGGTGAGACAAGTGAAGTGGCCCCAAATAAACCTTGCAGTAGGAATACATTTTATGACTATTAATGAAGTGAAAGAAATGTGCTTTGTAATACTCTATGAAGAGGTCATAAAATAATAGAGAATTGGCAAAAATGCATTCAAAGTTCATTTTGTCCTGAACTTACCTTTTATTTAACATGCTTTTTATTATTAATGTAGTTTCAGTCAAAACCCTATAATCTGTAACTAGTAGGTCACGGAACACATTCAAAATTTTTGATTAATGGAACTTGAATACAGAAGTTGTTGTTGAAATAATTAAAAATTTTCCAGAACTGCTAACTCAAATGCTGCCCAGATCTTTCCAGCAAGCTTATTTGAAATTGCAAGGAAAAAAAGGATGAAATTTCAAAATATTTGTAGGAGTCCTTTAGGATCATTGATTACATTTTTTAAGCGTGTAAACCCATTCAGAAATATGCCAAATATAGCAAAATGACTGATAAACAAAGTGATGTAATTCCATGAATCCCAGACACTATATAGCGATAATCAGTTTGGTTTTCAAGAGATTTTGCCAACCTAATAATCTGCACCATAGAGCTATACATTACTAATAGTCCAAGGATCCATCACAATTAATTTCTCAAAGTATGTCTTCACTAATGGACACAGTAGGGGGTAACGCAGTACAAAGCAATGTGCTACTGTAATCTAACTACATTTCCCAGTAACAAAGTAATGTAACATATTACTGTTTAAATGACTGACTTAACTAGAATTGTGCCACTTGTATTATGCATATATTTCTTGGCAGGTATTCCATCAGGCATAAGGTTCAAGAAAGTGAGGGTGGCTACCTGATCAGTGTCAGCCACTATTTTTATGTTTGAGTTGGGTGAACATTGACAGGTCTGTACCAGAGATGTGTGTTATTTTATGATATTACATGATTGTTTATCGGTGGTGCAGTGGGTAGCGCTGCTGCCTCGCACTCAGGAGACCCAGGTTCGCTTCCCAGGTCCTCCCTGTGTGGAGTTTGCATGTTCTCCCCATGTCTGTGTGGGTTTCCTCTGGGTACTCCGGTTTCCTCCCACAGTCCAAAGACATTCATATTAGGTGCTTTGGCGATTCTGAAATTGTCCCTAGTGTGCGCTTGGTGTGTGTGTGCCCTGCGGTGGGCTGGCACCCTGCCCGGGGTTTGTTTCCTACCTTGCACCCTGGGATTGGCTCCAGCAGACCCCTGTGACCCTGTAGTTAGGATATAGCGGGTTGGATAATGGATGGGTGATTGTTCATCTTATCTGGGATAGTATTGAAGTTATATTTGTCTTTATTAAGAAAAATATATTTTGAGCTTTATTTTGAAAGATAACAGCTTTTCAGTTTTGGAATACTTTGAAAGAATATGAATGAAGATAATTTAATTCTAGTTAAAGGAACTTGGAACAAAGTGAACCCTGGTGTGTGTCTGGCAACTTTTATAATTAAACGTTTTGTTCATTATGATGTGCAGCCTCTTGATCAAAGACCTGTTAGAGAATTAGATTTACAGAGACAAAAAACTCTTTGATGTCCAATAAAATGAAAACACTATAAATGTCAAGTGTCGTAAAATGTAGCCCTGTATCCTGACATGCATTTCTCTTTTTTTGTCGCATCTCTTTAGTGTTTCCAAGAAAATGGAGGTCTTTTAAAAGTAAAGTAACAGAAGCTTTACCTTAATTGAGAGTGAATGTAAGACAGTGCTTTCTTTTTTGATAATGTAAAAAGATGGGAGAGACACAGAGACACAGGTTATGTTACACCATAAACACCACAGGTAGCTTGCCTTGCTAACTGTTAACTGCTCTAGAAATAATATTGGCACCGTTTACTGACTCCAGGTTTACAAGGATTTGAGTAGTGAAGTTAGTTGTACTTCTATTTATCAAGCTTTATTTTGTGAACTAAAGGTATTTTACTTGCTGATTCATATATTTAAAATGCCACAGACCAAATGCAATTCAAGTAGTTTACTTGTTTCACTGCTGAATGAATTCATGCTCACTGTTATTGGTTATTTCCTCATTTCTAAAATACTGAAGTAACATTTGGGTGCCATTCTTGTACTTTTCAATTGATTGATATTTGCATGAGTTTGGGGAGTAACTTAAAAGTAAATTAATTAGTACTTTATCTAGGAAGTAATAAGTAAAATCATTATAGATAGATAGATAGATAGATAGATAGATAGATAGATAGATAGATAGATAGATAGATAGATACTTTATTAATCCCAAGGGGAAATTCACACACTCCAGCAGCACCCCACTGATACAAAAAACAATATTAAATTAAAGATTGATAATAATGCAGGTAAAAAAACAGACAATAACTTTATATAATGTTAACGTTTACCCCCCCGGGTGGAATTGAAGAATCGCATAGTTTGGGGGAGGAACGATTTTCTCAATCTGTCTGTGGAGCAGGACAGTGACAGCAGTCTGTTGCTGAAGCTGCTCTTCTGTCTGGAGATGACACTATTTAGTGGATGCAGTGGATTTTCCATAATTGATAGGAGCCTGCTGAGCGCCCGTTGCTGTGCCACAGATGTCAAACTGTCTAGCTCCATGCCAACAATAGAGCCTGCCTTCCTCACCAGTTTGTCCAGGCATGCGGCGTCTTTCTTCTTAATGCTGCCTCCCCAGCACACCACCGCGTAGAAGAGGGCGCTCGCCACAACCGTCTGATAGAACATCTGCAGCATCTTATTGCAGATGTTGAAGGACGCCAGCCTTCTAAGGAAGTATAGCCGGCTCTGTCCTTTCTTACACAGAGCATCAGTATTGGCAGTCCAGTCTAATTTATCATCCAGCTGCACTCCCAGATATTTATAGGTCTGCACCATCTGCACACAGTCACCTCTGATGATCACTGGGTCCATGAGGGGTATGGGCCTCCTAAAATCCACCACCAGCTCCTTGGTTTTGCTGGTGTTCAGGTGTAGGTGGTTTGAGTCGCACCATTTAACAAAGTCATTGATTAGGTCCCTATACTCCTCCTCCTGCCCACTCCTGATGCAGCCCACGATAGCAGAGTCATCAGCAAACTTTTGCACATGGCAGGACTCCGAGTTGTGTTGGAAGTCCGATGTATATAGGCTGAACAGGACCGGAGAAAGTACAGTCCCTTGTGGCGCTCCTGTGTTGCTGACCACAATGTCAGACGTGCAGTTCCCAAGACGCACATACTGAGGTCTGTCTTTAAGATAGTCCACGATCCATGCCACCAGGTATGAATCTACTCCCATCTCTGTCAGCTTGTCCCTAAGGAGCAGAGGTTGGATTGTGTTGAAGGCGCTAGAGAAGTCTAGAAACATAATTCTTACAGCACCACTGCCTCTGTCCAAGTGAGAGAGGGATCAATGTAGCATATAGATGATGACATCCTCTGCTCCCACCTTCTCCTGATATGCAAACTGCAGAGGGCGTGTTGAACCTGTGGCCTCAGGTGGTGAAGCAGCAGCCTCTCCATGGTCTTCATCACATGTTAGAGCTTGAGGGAAGTAATTATTAAATTATAATGGATTATTTTCTTTGATTGACTACTCCAACTCTGATGATGGACTGATGGCAGTTAGTGTGTTGTACTGGTTAAGGCTTTGTTCCTAGAACAAATCCTGAAATGATGGGTTCAAATCCTGCTGCTGACCCTGTGTGACGATGAGCAAGTCACTTTACCTGTCTGTGCTCCAACTGGAAAAACAAATCAGAAAAATCTAATTTATTGGCCAAGTATGCATGCATACAAGGAATATGACTCCACTTTTAGTGAATCTCCAAGTACATGTAACATAATCGACATATACACATACCTCAAATAAAAGACAAGACAGAGAATTTAAATATATATATATATATATACAGTTTATATATATATATATTTATATATATATATACACAGTATATATATACATTATGGAATTTGATCCCCGGACACAGACAGACACTCAGAATGTTTATTTTTACTTTTCTGTGCACACCACACCAACACAAATCTCAATACCTCAGTCCTTATCTTTTCTTATCTTTCTTTTCTTCACCACCTCCACTCCTCTCCTGCAAGCTCCATCCTCTTCCACCCGACTCCGGGTCCCCAAGTGGAGTGAGGCAGCCCCTTTTATACCACACCCGGAAGTACTCCAGGTGTTCCCCAATTAAATCCCGGCAGCATTCCCGGGTGTGGCAGAAGTGCTGCGTTTTAAATCCGGCTCCTCTTCTGGCAGGACTTCCGGTTGAGGTGGAAGTACTGCAGACCACTGCTCCGGAATTATCCCAGCAGCCCCTGGTGGTGGCCACGTAACCCAACAGGTTTGAGTGTTACAGCTCCATGCTTGTGGCCCCGATGTAACCCAGGGTGGTTGTCCTTTCCTGTCCCGGGGAATGGCTTGCCCTTTTCTTGGTCCCCTGCTCTCCCAGGCTTCCTGACAAGGCACGATCGCCGGCTGTCCATCACAATATATATATATATATATTGAACTGAAAACATTTTGGACAAATTTAAATTAGACAGATGTGCTCAATGAAAGATTTTAAGTTAAATAATTGTATGCTTTGTGCATATGGAGCAAGATTGAATTATGTGCATGGCTGCCTTCCACTCCTTTTCTGAAATGTTGAGTAAGAGATCCTTTTCCAATTGTACTCTGGGGAGTCCCGGGAGATTATGGATCCCAAAATCATGAAGGTTTCCACAACTGTCACAGCAGTATTAAGTATTGAGAGGGGGGATAATATTATGGGACCTCTCCTAAAGTCCACTGTCACCTTGACAATGTTGAGAGTGTTTAGCTCCAGATTGTTCTGACTACACTAAAGGGCTAGCTGCTCAACCTCCCATCTGTATGTAGACTCGGCACCAATCCTTATGAGCCCAAGGATGGTTGTATCATTTGCATATTTGATAAGTTTGAGAGGGGGGGTTCTTAGAGGTACAGTTATTAGGAAGGGTGAGACCCTATCTGGACCTTTCTTAGTGCGCTGTCCTGTGAAGAGCCGACACACATCCTCTTCAAAGATATTTAATGCAGGTTGAGTGGGAGAATATGTTGGGGGGGAATGTCGTATAGGTTTGTACACTGAGAGGGCTGGAGATAATGTTGTTTGTATTCTGGGGTGGAAGAGGATGAAGCTTGCTAGGAGAAGTGGAGTCAAAGAGACAAAAAGAAGAGGAGGAAAAGAAGGTGTTTGGTGCTGTGTTTGGTGTGTGTCTTGTGTCCTGCGTCTGTCTGTGTCGGGGTTGGGTGTTAGGAGTGCTCTCTGCAGGCCACAACTGGTACTGATACTGAGTGCTTTGGATTCTGTGGTTCATCAGTCATGTGTAATTGCTTCTGCTCTGTTCAATGGTTGCATGGACTGGGTATTGGGCAGAGTCACGGGGTCCAGCAGCTGTGGTGCATCTGTTGGTGAAGAGATTCACTGATCTTGACTTTGCTGATGATGCTGTGATCTTTGCTGAGTCAATGGAGGCTCTGATCGGGGCCCTTGAGAGACTGAGCGTGGAGTCTGAATGTTTGGGTTTGCGAGTGTCCTGGATAAAGGTCCAAGCCTTTAATGAACGTTTGGGCTCAGCCATTAGCAGTGTGTCTGTCTGCAGTGAGAGTGGCAACCTCATCGGGAGGTTTACTTACCTTGGCAATGGCATTCATGTCTCTGGTGACTCTATGAATTCAGTAGACATATTGGGAGAGCATGGAGTGGTCATGAGGTCGCTGGAAAGGTGTGCGTGGCGCTCCCGAAATCTCTGCAATAAGGACAAAGTTCCAAGTCTTTAGAGTTCTGGTGCTCCCTGTTTTGCTATGTAGTTACACATTATCTGCATTGTGAAGGAGCATCAGTTACGGCACCACGACCATGTTGCATGATTCTTGGAGGATGACCAGGTTTGCAGGATCCTCGTTTATGAGGAGCCAAGAGGCTTGACCAGGCCAAGGGGAAGCCTATGTAACACCTGGCTGTGGCAGATAGACGGTCATTTCCGGAGGGTGGAACTGGACCGCATGTCTGCTTGGGGGGTTGCATGCTCCCCAACCTGAGCATGGTGACACAGATATAGTGACACAGTGCTTATCACTATTGCCTCACTGTGTTGTATATTGATGTGTTCCTATGCATTAACCCTATGCTATCTATCTATGCCCCACTAATGTGTAAAGTGCTTTAAAAGATTGCAAACAGGCAAATTTCAGGTCCCCTATGTTCAGCTGGAAAGTCTCAGCTATAGTTTGGTGGTAAAATACCATCTCTATAAAACCAATAACTCTGTCTTAGGGAGTTCTTTTTAAAGGATCTTGCGTTCTTAGAAGCAGGGTAGTGTATCAATAGTTCTGTTTTTCTGAAGAAGTATTGCAGTTTTTACCTTTATCTGCTTAGAAAGACCATGTTGGCTAAAATAAGAGATGCAAAACAAAAAAAAAAAAAACTCTTGTACTGTTAAAAATTTTATACAATGATTAAACATTGTATTCAATAACAACCACATTTCCATATTAAGTGGCAGTTGAATTCTGGCTCGGTTGATTGCAGGTGCTGAGTCTGAACCTTTTTCCTGTAGGTAGGCAGTATGGATTTTTCTGAAGGCCCTAAAGTTTTTGATTATTCATTTCAAAGATATGCAGGTAAAGTAATTTGGCAACTATAGATTTGCACACAATTATTGAGTATTCTCTGCCTTTTTGTATTAGTATGCCTTCGTCCATTTAGTATAGCTTTTACAATATGTTAAGTGTCATTGTTACAGTCATTATATATTTCTTTGAGCTGTGTGTTATTTACATGGCAATATACATTGTCATTCATGTTGCCCAGATTTAATTTTGCCAATTACAGTTAGATTTTATTTCAAAGTACTCTTACTCTGAATTTTAGCTTATTTAATTGCTTAAATACTCCCTTGTTGTTGTATTTGGCAGATGCACAGCTCCATGTTGTTCACTGTTTTGGATGCATCCTGAAAGGAAAGGTTTTTTTAGAGAGTTATTTCATAACATCAGTGCAAGGATCTTACTCAATCTGGGTTCTTCTTACCATGTTGCTGGAAAAAGATGAAGAGAACTTGGAAAATAGCTTGTTTGAAACCCTTGTGTATCTCTGTCCCTCATGGTTTGGGGTTTATGGACGGGGATCCCTAATTTTAGTACACACTTACTCAGCAGCAGCAGACATCTTACATAAGCACCCGTCTCTCTTCTTCTCACTCTCCACTGAAAAGTATCCTCTCTCTGCAAATGATCTGACTGATGACCCAGTGATAAATCAGGTAGTGTGATGCCTGGGTTGCTTGCAGTTCGCATACTCTCTTGAACCCAAGACATCAATAGTCTTGAAACTGAGGATGAACTAAGTAATGTTGACACATAGAAGCAAGAGTAGGTGCACATGTGCAAAATGCTTTTTAGTTATAAAACAAAGCAATATTAAAAAAAAAAACAAATTGCAGTTTAGTCTTTTCTTGAATAAACAAATAAATAAATACTCCTTGATAAAAACAGTGTTTGTATCAATAAATAATAGAATTGATGATAATAATAATACATTTAATTTATATACCACCATTCCCATATAAAGGTATAAATAATCCAAAGGGTTAAAACCCACAGGTTAAAATACTGTCAGAATCTGTATCTTTAAACACAACTCTTGAGCCTCAAAGCATTCAACTAACACTGAGGTCTCCTCTGAACTCCCTTTAAGTTCTTCTCAGTAAGAGGATACATCCACCGGCAAGTACAGTCTTTCATTAAAACTGGCTTGTGTTCCTGCCACAATCCCTTGACCTTTTAGGAAGGAACCCGTCAAGCCCTGCTTCTTTGTCCTGCCGCCATGCCTCGGCCTTCAGAGGAAGCCCACTCAGAGTAGTTGGCCGCTCCTGCTCCTTTAGCACTCAGTTTAGTTGCTCCTCTCTTGGCCGTGTCCCACATGTTTGCTGCCTTCACAATATCGCACCAGTTCAGCCATGATCCTGCCTCACTTTGCTTTCATTTTTTTCATTCCTTTTAACAACTACACTCTTGACATCATTCTTTTCAGTCTTCCCTCTGGGTTTCTCCCCTCTGTCTTATTCAGCTCTTTTTATACTTCATTGGGCACAGGTAGGTGCCTTCATTACAAAGCACAGAGCACTAATGAGGAAGTCATTCAAACTGCACTCACTTAAAAGCAAATGCAGGCTCTGCCAATTCCCTCATTTGCTCTCCGGACCTCTCGTCCACGCTACTATGTGCACCTACACCCACCTGGAGCCTGAGTACACTATTTTTTAAAAAGTCATGGACTGCCACAGACCCTAAATGCATTTTAGACTAAAATAAATTTAGCTTTTTGGTATGAAATTTGCTCATTGTTTAAGTCTCTTGTGCATCTCTCCTTGCTTATCTTTTACCGTGTTCACAAACATCTATATAAACTGATTGTTTTGCCAAAGACATCTTGCAATTAGTCCCTTATTGTGTACTCCCGCGCCAATTCTGACAGTCAGGTATTTACTTAAGCCGAAATGCTGTAAGTGCCGCTTGACAGCCTGATGTTTTATAAACCAAAGAAAAAACTTTAATTCTAGTTTCATGGGTTACATTGTTCATACCTTTTCTGAACAAACACTCATCATCTTTTGTTGTGTAATTACGGTTAAACATCAAAACAATATTCAGGACCAACAGGCCATTCAACTGATATACTATACACTTAATAATTTTTGTTTAATCTTTAAAATAATTAAACACATATGTTTTCTGTTATGTGGCTATGTTTTCCCCTATTTTTAACATAATGCCATCACTTCTTTAAAAACTGAGTGGTCCTGTCCATCATTTCTTTAGAAACATCATAACCACTCAGTTTAGAACCTAATAGTTGAATGTGTATGTTCTTGATCCTGAATCAGTATTTTAAAACAAATATGTTCCAAAAATTACATCTAAATATCGTAATAATATTTTTCTTGGGATTCAAAGGTGATACTTCCTCTGCCCACTTGTTGTAATAAACCAATGAAGCATGTAAAGCATGTGCATCAAAGGGTCATCTTCTGGGCTCGTCAGAAGTAGGCACTACCACCCCGAGACACTAGGTGTCACAGTCGCTGACTGTCTAATATCTGTTTCCACGTACAGCTCTGAGGAGACACTCAATGAAGGCCGCTGACTCCGCCCCTTCTGGTCCAAGGTCTATAAGACCTGAGCGATCCCAGAAAGAGGCATCTCATTTTGGGTACAAGCAACCCACCTGAAGGAGTTCCATCTTCAAGCCTGATGCTCTTCACCTATTATTTTGGTTGAACTTATTGTTTCAATAAATTGGGTAATCTGGCTGGCAACCCAACATTTCATTTGGACTGGTGTATTCCTCCTGATCGAAAACAAACAATATAATAATTATAACATTAAGGAGATTATAATCAATCAATATAAGTGGCAACTAGTATTTCAAAAATTTGATTCTGATATTTTAAATATGATTCAAAGCTCGGACCGTAAATGTATCATTTATACAAAAAGGCTGATGCTTCCTCTTTTCTAGATATATTTAAATATATATATATCTTTAATACACTTAAAGATACATTATAATGTGCAAAATATATTTTAAAAGCATGATTAACACCATATCACCAAAACAAACTTTAGATACATTAAGTAACAGTTTATAAAATTTAAAATACCATTCTCCTCACCGAGCCCAGTACTTTGCTTCCTTCCTAGTGCTTCATCTACATTCTGTGAGGCCATTTTTGCATACCTGTTCCATAGTGCAGAAGCAGAAGTAAGAAATGATCAGGAAGTTCAAGGGACAGACATACACAAAGGAACCGCCACATAATTAGTGTCATTGTTTATGTTCACATGGAGCTTAATTTTCTGCTGATAAACATTTTAATAGTGCTGAAAATCAGTACAGAGGCATCAGATAGAGAGCAAATTTTAAATAAATTATTATGAAAATCGTAATTAGTATCGTCATACTATATTAAGTACAGCGGACATTAGTGACTAATAGATTACTAGACAAATACAACTTAATGTAATTACTTTCTTATAAAAAAATGTTCTAAAAATATACACCATTTTATGTTCACTACATCCCACAGACTATGTTTTCCATCTTAACGACTGAATCCAGGATTATACATCCAATCAGTTAATCTTGATTTGAGGGATGTTGACACACTGCTTTAGAGAAATCTTTGATCTGAAATGCTTCTTCCATATTTACCACCAAGATAAGTTGTTTAACTATTTATAATGTTAAAAGAGGTATATTACTATCATTATTGTGCTTATGAGGATACTAAATTGACCGACTACAACTCAATAATCTGGACAGTTCCCAATGTTATATGATATACAGTAACTGTGATACTATCCATCAGGGGCACTGGTGCAGAACTTTATACTATGAGCACTCTGTCCAGCATTTTTACTTTTCAAATGGTATACTGTTAGTAGTATGGGTATCAAATCCATAATTCTGATAAACTTCATCTTAAGATTTGCACTAAGATGTGCCTTCTCTCTACTTCTCAACAATTGTTCAGAAGAGAGCATTTTACTGACTGTATCTAATGCTGAGGAATATTAGGAGCACTAATAATGCTTAGATATACAGATAGTCCCAAGAGTGAAATGTAACTTTAGAGAAGTTAAATAATTAAATATAAAGACAAATAACAATAAGAACACCCCCCACCACCCCAATGCACATGACAATTACCAAAAAGTAAACTTCTGAGTTTGCTAAAAATAAGAGTGCATTATATGGGTGCATTGCAATAGATATAATGGAGCCCCAGTAACATTTTCTAGCACACTTCTGTTAAAATAATTTTTGCCTGAAAGCACTCAATGCTAGTGTGTCTGAGAGAGGATGTGCAGCAGTGATCATAATGGCTATTAGTTTTATCATCATTCTGTCCTCCACTACTACCTCCAGCAGATCCAGAGTGTGTCCCATAATTCACCCTGCCTTAATTAGTTCTTTATCTCAGTGGGCCTCCCTTGAATTGATGTTACCATCCCAGCATACTACAGCTTAGAAAACTGCATTAGCGATCCCAGAGTCATAGAACATGTTAAGGATGTCACTATTCAGATTAAAGGACCATAGTTTCCTTTGCCCTTTCTCCTATAGTTCCTCTGTGTTACAAGAAAAAATCAGACCATCATTGATGTGGACAACCAAGTACTTGTAGCAGTGCACCATCTCCACATCTACTCCCTGAATAGTGACCGGACATAGAAGTTGTTTGGTGCGGCAAAGGTCAACAACCAGTTTCTTGCTTTTGCTGATACTGAGTTGCAGACAGTTATTTTTCCACCTAGAAATAATGTTTTGCACCTTACACCTATACTCTCTGTCATCCCTTTTATCAATAAATTCCATTATAGTCATTAGAAAGCCCTAAAGCCATTTAAGCTTTATCACAAAGTCTCAACACATAAAGAAGCATCTTATTAAATCAATTCACACAGAACAGTTCAATTTTCCTGAGATCACGGAAAGACTTGGTAGGGTGCGGTGGCTGTGTAGTGGGTAGCTCTTTCCAGCCTCTGATTAGGTATCCATCCCAGTTTTCCATCTGTTCTAATTACACATAATTCCTGCTTATATTCAAACATAATTCCTGTTTCAATAAAGGCCTGAATAAAGTGATGAATTCTTCCCATAGAAGTCATATTATGCTTTTGAATCACTGAAAGAAATGATAGCAGCCTAGTACTTCAAATGCTGAGCTTGACTCAGATGCTTTGGAGCTAATACTCCAGTAATTCTCGATGGAGAATATCATTCAGCCTCTTGACACTCAGTTTCACACCGAGACAGCCAATATAAAAACAGAACAAGTCAAAATACAAAATGAAGTCTTATTACTTCATAATGCAAAGGAAATACAAATTAAAAGTAATCAGCAGCCTTAATAATGAAAAGATCAAGATGGAAGACTGCTCAAGAAGAGACATTACAATATTATCCGGCTTACCAAAATGTCATACATTAACTTGAGTGACACCTTATGAGATGGTTCCTTGAGTTTGTTGATTGAAGACAGGACTCTTGACCAGTGAATGAGAATGAGAGGAAGATCTTCAAACACAGATAATTATGGGAATCCGTCTTTCCAAGTTTGAGAATTATAGTGTTAAGTGATAAAATATATTGATCAATTTAATTTATGGGTAAGAGTGTTTGAAGCAACAGATAATTATAGTGTATGCCACTGCCTAAGTCAAAAAACAAGTTTTTCATTTCTACAATTGATTTGCTGGAATAGTGACGACTGACCGAGTATGGCAATAGGTGGCGCAGTCAACTGGAAAACTGAAGAAATAATAAAAGGGTGGCATGGGGCAAGGGCTGGGCACAGCAAGGCCATGTGAAAGAAAGGGAAGCATACACTGGCAGTGTCAAACAACTCAGAGTAAAAGTCACTGCTAGGGGAAATGATAGAGGCAGTGGCATCCAGGAATAGGAAAGACAAAACTGTCTAACAGTAGCAAAGGGAAGGTGACCCAGCATATGACAATACCTGGGCCCAATTTCAAAGTGAGTTCATGGAGATCCCAAGGAAGGCTACAGGGATTGGGCTGCCCCTTTAAGTGGAGGGACCACAATAAGGGTTTCCTTGAGATATGGCCCTTCTTAAGGAAAGTGTCAGCTCACAGAGACATGGACACCTGGGGCTGCTAGAGAGAAGTAGACTTTGGAAGGCATTCTGGGGCTTGTCTGGGTTTGACCTGGAGATGGCATTGAGACTTGTGTCATGTCCATATACTCACTGAATTAGGAGAGGCAGAGGAAAGAACCCTATTGCCAAGAATAAAAGAGAGGACAGAGATAAAAAAAAAAAAACCTGAGGTTTGGGTTGGCTTTTCAATACTTTAAATGGGAGGCTCAAGGTTTTTTTTGTTACTTTTATATTAGATATTTTGTATTTTTGGTTATCCCTTTCTATTTTGTATTTAGTTGTTAAATATTTTTTTACATCTTAGCATTAATTTGGAAAGAAAATTACTAAAATTATATAAAAGTATTTTGCTATACTTGCAAAAGTTTCATTTCAGAGCAGACTGGCTGTGAGAACAGAAACAGAGATACCTCATTTGCCATCTGCTCTCTGTGAAATGAGCAGATATGCTTTTGTTTTTCGCCATCTCATTTTGCAGGTTTACACTCTATTACTAGTATAAATTACTACCCAAAGCCACTTTGATATGAACTTGTTTTACTTCATGGTGTTGACATAATTGGTTTGCTTTTCCATTATTTGAACATTATGTTATTTTGACCCTGATAATTGAATTGCTCTTGATTACAAGTGTGTTGATTCTAAACCAGCATCTGCCTTGTATTAGTTACTATAGGTTTGGATTTTGCCCAGTTTGATTTTTACGAGCCAAACTTCATTGACAGACTTCAGCAGTGTACCTTCCAATTGAGTAAACACAAACATCAGTTTTATGCTAAAGTTTTGGACTATATTTTTGTATCTGACTGATTCACTTCTTTCAAGAGCTACCACTTAGACATCATCGCTTATTCTACAATTCAGGAGGATTTCCAGTGATTCATACAAACGTTCTGCACTCTGCATTTGCCTCTTGAAACTACTAAAGGATTCACATTTAAACAAACCCAGACTTATGTGTTGTCAGCTAATAAACCAGAGTTACAAAAGTCTAAATTCTACTTTTAATGTCAATGACTTTATATGGATGAATTTGGGCACCAATCAAAAAGAAATTAAACACAGGAGCTGCCCAATATCACAAAATATTACCATTTAATAGAGTGGGACTAAGGAGGCGTGATGTTATGGACGCACTCTCATGTCAAGGTCTACTTGAAGAGTTTTGAAGTGGTCAACAGAAGGTGCAGGAGCATTTTGTGTTAAAATAGCTAATAAATGTGTCTTCTCCCCAGTCAGGAAAACTCCCCATCCATTATTTAGAAACTTGGAAAACTGAGGCATCAAAGACCACGAAGAAATCATGGTGAGCCATGTGAAAATCCAGGGATGAACTTCCACAGATGAGATGAGACTGCAAGCAGAACAAAATAGACAAAACGAGAGAGTTAGAGAAACAGAAAATAATGACTCACTATTTAAAAATAAGGAAAGACCCCAGGAATGCATAATGAGAGGCTAAGGTTCATGCTATATAATAATAATATGCACATACGTAGGTACTGGCTTAGTTCTGATAGAAATGTTTAACTTTAGAAAACACAGGTAAAACGGATAGCCAATATAAAAACAGAACAAGTCAAAATACAAAATAAAGTCTTAATACGTCATAATGCAAAGGAAATACAAATTAAAAGTAATCAACAGCCTTAAGAAAGAAAAGGTCAAGATGGAAGACTGCTCAAGAAGAGACTATACAATATTATCCTGCTTACCAAAATGTTTGAAGGGGAACAATGTCACTATACGATCTTCTCCTGCTACGACATTAGTAAATCAGGTGTCCTCTAACACTCAACCACTCATTTGTACTGCTAGATCAGAAGCAGACACACTATATGATTTTATGGGCTCAAAAACAGTTGTAGGCCTATTGGAGGCCTTTTTCTTGCAACACCTATGAGTGATTCCAAGTAGGAGAAGGAAAGGCAAAATATATCGCTATACTAAAATGGATGGAAGGATATGCTAAAATGCTCAGGAGTGTAATTTCAACATTGAGTTTGCCTATTTACACTCAATCAGATTTCAAGAAACTGTGTTATTTGAGAACTAATTATCTGAAACCACGCAGAAAAGTATCAGCATTTTAATGACATTAAGATTATGACATTCATTAATAAAATAAAAACATGCCACAAGCATAACTCTTTTCACATCTGTACCGGTGGCTGTGAAACTTACAATGCTTAAATAACTCAACCATAAAGTAAGGTCAGCAGTGGGGCTGATGCATGATAAAGCCCACATTTGTTTGGATTCACAACAAATACGCCTGAGAATGCATAAGCAATAGATTACCGCAAAAAGAACTTCATCCTGTGCAAGCAACGTTACTAGATTGTACAATCACAAGCCAAAAGGAGGTTGTTTTGATCAAACTTGTATATATGGCACTGACAGTTTTTACTTCTGTATTTGCTCCTTCGTCGCAGGTTCAGTTGATGTTTTACTTCAGTTTTTGAATAAGTTCCTAAATAGCACAACCAGTACCAAATGCATTCCTGTGTTACAATTCGAGTTGTCTTCTCTGGTCATATTTTTGACGTTGTTTGTCAGAAGTCAACTGCAGGTTTTGAGATTCTGAAGAAATTGCTGCAGTTATAAACTAATCTGTTAACAGTAGCCCCTGTATGAATGAGTGTGATTTGTCATGCCCACTCAGAGACATAACAAAAATGCTGGAAATGGAAGGATGACTTTTAACTTGGTTAATTAATTAATTTGGCACTACAAATAATTAATCGAATAATTCGGCTCCTACTTTCTTTACCTTGACTTTGTCTGTTGTAGGAGTCAGGTCTCTGGCTGTTAGACTTATATCAAGTTAACTGAAGTACACTCGTTTTAACAAACAGAATAGTACAATTTATTGATGAACACAAACATTGGATAAATATGATAACTGTATATACATATATATATATATATATATATATATATATATATATATATATATATATATATATATATATATATATATTCACGGCATTCGTAGTCTGTGTCACAATCTGATTGTATGGGTGGTTACCTACCAGGTAACGCTTGTGGTTGGCCAGCAATCTGCTAACATCCGCCACGGTGCCCTCAGTTTGTGAGGAGCAGATCATAGAATGGTTGAAATAGTTTACTGTCAAATAAATGCAAAGAGTATGCGACACGTGTTTCGCCCTCATTCTGGGCTCATCAGGCGTACACACTCCACTGCGCTCCCTCTCGGGAATCGAACCTCGGACGTCAGCGCCAGAGGCGATGCCCCTAACGTTGCGCCACGGCGTGTGGTTCGTTTATTTGACAGCATGTAGATCGGGGTAATTACATTCACGGCATTCGTAGTCTGTGTCACAATCTGATTGTATGGGTGGTTACCTACCAGGTAACGCTTGTGGTTGGCCAGCAATCTGCTAACATCCACACGTCGTGGCGCAACGTTAGGGGCATCGCCTCTGGCGCTGACGTCCGAGGTTCGATTCCCGAGAGGGAGTGCAGTGGAGTGTGTATGCCTGATGAGCCCAGAATGAGGGCGAAACACGTGTCGCGTACTCTTTGCATTTATTTGACAGTAAACTATTTCAACCATATATATATATATATATATATATATATATATATATATATATATATATATATATATATACACTGTGCTACAATGTACTATAAGGTCATAAAATGAATAATTCCAAATATCATATATACCTATGTCTCTGTTTTTTTGTCAGTGTGGCTTTGACATCACGGGACATAAGGTGCATACTAATTCAGCGTAAGCAGAAACACTCAATAAAATTGAATAAAAAAAATCAAGTGACAATGCGATACAAATAAGGCAGATTTGACTGCGTTTGTGTGTCAGCTTTTATCATCCAGATCAGAGAATTTCCATTTCGATTGTCTCAAAACACCACTCACATCTACAGTTATTCCCAGTTTCAGGTAAAAAGTAACAGTGACAGATCCGTGGGGGGGCGGTAGTATGTATCGTGATCGTGACTGAGAGAATAAAAGTGAAAAAAAAGGTAACTTTTACAAGTACTATACATTTACAGTGGCCAAAATCAAATCAAATGTATGTGTTTATTGTATAATATTAACTATAAGAGCAACTCACTACTCAAAACGGTAAATATACGAGGCAGTCGGGATCGAACCGGGGACCCTTGAACCTTTTGTGAAAGTGTTTATTTGATCTTTGCACTTCAGGCTTTACACATTATATAGTTTATGTCTACATTTTGTCATTTATTACTAAAATATGAAAAACGTTTCTGTTTTAATGGTGTATTTTTTGGTTAAGTTAAATGCACTTTTTTAGTTTAATGACTACATGCACTTTAGTTTGTATTGTTTAATGTATTTCTTTTTTATTGTGAGGGTCACACTAATATAAAAACATCTGATTATTTTCAAATTCATATGTTTCACTGATTGTTATTTTAATTTGATTATTATTAATTTTAATCATGTTACTGCAGAGACATCAGGGTGACATTCACAGGAGGACAGATGTGAGCAGATGAGGTAAGACATGCACTGGAGCCCAGAACACGATGTGCAACCACAGTTTGCAGGCTTCAAAATAGTCAGGCATGAAATAATTGTGACTACTTGACTAATTGAAAAAAAATTGAATGATTAGTCGACTACCAAAATAATCATTAGTTGTAGCCCTAACCAGTAGTGACACTGACCGTAGCCAAATGCAAAACTAGTGAAAAAACAATCAGAAAAGATGAGGAGGGGAAAATGTCAGTGGCCTCCACCTGTTAAACCATTCATGTTTTGGGGGTCGTCTCATTGTTGCCCCTCTAGTGCACCTGTTGTTAATTTCATTAACACCAAAGAAGCTAAAACTGATTAACAACCCCCTCTGCTACTTAACTGACCAGATCAATATCCCAGAAGTTTCATTGACTTGATGCTATACTCTGAATAAAAAGTGTTCCTTTAATTTTTTTGAGCAGTATATATATATGTATATATATATATATATATATATATATATATATATATTTATATAAACATAGCCATATAAGACAGGATGTAGACAGACAAACATATAACAAAGAGAGGCTGGCTGTTTAACTGGTAGAATTCTAATTCATCTTGGCACAGTTAGTTTTATGATACCAAGTCTTTAAAGGTGATGTCCAACGTTGTGTGAATTTGTTGATTGTTCTTGCATTGGAGTGTACTCTTTCTCTTTGCTGCATGATCCTTTGTTTGTGGTGCTCTGTGATGCTGATTTTTAGGCTTGTTTTCTGCTATTAGGCCCTTTGCTGTATTGTCTGCACCTTCATAGGGAAAAGCATTACTCTTTCTGGCACAAGAGTTTAGATGTTGAAGTTACCTTCTCGAAGTAATGGCTGTTTCTCAGTCCACTGGCAAACAGTTTGGCTTGTCCGATATATTGTCAATTTCTGATCCACACAGAAAGAGGTTTTCAGTTCTCTGCTCCACATACAGAGAATGGCTCATCAGGTTTCATAACTCATAGACAAGTTCTTCTGTTCATTAGAGTTGTCATTCATTGATTTGCAGGTCTTGGTTACAGCTTGAGTCCATTTCATGCTTTCTGTCTCAAGAAGTCTGCAGAAGGGCCTCCGGAAAGTGTCAGTTCAACTCTGATTTACAACTTTGTTATCAGATGAAGTCCAGATATATCCTAGTACAAGCTGGAGTTCATTCACTTTGTTTGGAATGCAAGTGAGGGAGGTGCAGCTGGATGTCTGATATATCTGCTGCCTTATAGGCCTGGTGTGCCAATGCCCACTTTTTCCTACACCACTCAATATTCCTCAATATTTTTTTGAATTCCCAATTTTGATATTTTTCTGATAAAAAATGGTAGATAGTCCTTTCACCACACTTTGACCAATTTGTCCTCCTTCTCATGCATCTACAAACATTTCACAGATGAGATGTGCTTGCAAATAATACTAAATACAAATTTGCTTGCCAACCGGTCAATGGGAATTGGAATGCGGAATCAATTTGCAAGATCTCCTAAATTTCCAGTGTGTCAATTTTTTTGACATGTCACAAAAACATCAAAAGCCCTTAAGCCACTCAGATCAGGCTGGAATGTATTTCATACTTCTGCATGTAGCAACTTTACAAATTGAAAAATTTTACTCAGTCTAAAACCGTATAGTATATGTGCGCTTTTAGTGGAGCTCACTTCCAAGGTAGCATGTTAATGGAGCATTCCTGCCTGTGATTTTCCTGTAACAGTGATATGCAGTCAGTTTTATTTACAAATGGCGATGTATAGGGTTATACGTTTTCTGATCATAAAACATATAATGTCAGTAACATAATAGAATATATATACAAGCTGTGTTAGCTTCGCCTGAAATTTTTCCTAAGACAATGGACCTCAGCTATAGTGTTGTGGGTTAATCAACTGTATCAGAAGTACTCTAAATATAAATGAGTCCTTCCCTGTATACAATATATTTTTCCTCCCGGGGCTAATATTATTAGTTAACTGAAGATCCATACTCTTGAACAAGCTACATACAATTGCACATGAGTAAAAAATTCTTGCCATAGATCAGTTCTTGCTTTTCTATAAGTGACTTGGCTTTTGTTGATGGTCATTGCAAAACACAATTTTAGAGGAAAGAGTATTCTTTTGAGTTCAAATTTGTAATTTGTAGGAATAATTGGCATTTTGGGTATAAATATGTTCTTTACCAAAAGCAGCAGATCCTTTGCAAGAGGTAGCTTTAATCAGATTTGAATTTAACGCTTTGCTCTATAATCTTGTACCGTTATACATTTTTGGAAAGTTCAAATCAAAAGCAATATAAACTGAATTGTGGTTTCCTTTTACATATTACACTCAGCATTGATGTTTACAGGATGTACATTTACAAGCCTCATGGAATGAATTGTACGTTATGACCCGTGTACAGATAAGATCAGGTGAAAAGAAATAATATTGTAAACTACATACTGTGTTAGTGAGTTCTGCAAGTGTTTAAACTGACCAAGGCTTGCCATCACCCCTGGCTTGTGTTGTATCCAGTGCTTGAAGTGGGCTTGTGTGCTGTAATAGCAGTTCTCAGTTTCTGGTCTGACCTCCAAAGGCTCCACAACATTGCATGTATTTTACCACCATCTGCTACCCCACAACCCCTGTTCTTTAAAGTTTATGTCTATAAGAATGCTTGACAATCCAGTCTGATTTGAATCTGTATGTATTTTACTGCATCACAAGGAGTAAAAAGAAGTTGACAGAATAGGGAGTACTGCATGTACCCAAGGAGGCTACTTGCTGACCATGTCTCCTTTTAATTTTGCCTCACTTCCCTTCTCCATTTTCTTGTCTCATTTTCCACAAAGCTTGCCTCCTCATCTCTTTCTCCTCTGCCAGGCACCTCCCCTTTTCCATTTGCTGACAGCCCTATTTCTCTGTGCAGTTATAGCCTCAGCATGTCCAGTGGCACTGTTCTGCTTTAAGTGCACACCCCATTTCTCTGCATGATCACTACTAAAGCAAAAAACACGAGGTCCCTGAGAATAGCCCACTCTCTGAAACTTTATTACAGATGAAAACTAAGAAATAAAAAAAACATGTCCGCTAAATTTCTTTTTACTAAAATGTCACCTAATTTCAATCAAATAAATCAAGGCATTTTTGAGATTCTGGTGCAAATAGATTTTCTATTTTTATTGGGGTTAACCCCTAAATATTGATATATCTGAATATCCTTTCCTAGCGGATCCCTACTGACCATCCTGTCAAATTTCAGCTTTTTAACTAAACTGGAAATATTGTTTTTGAGTCAGTGAGCTTTTCATGTTTTATATATATATATACTGTGTATACTGTATATTCTGCATATATTCGAGTAGTTGAAAAAGGTACTGCAGCTTCCCACAGGAAAATGATGGGGAGCTAACCCGGTTGTCCCCATTTAATAATGTCACAATGTATCATAAAGCAAGGGCCGTGATGCGAGCATCTACAAAAATAAAAAAGCAGGGTAAGTAGGTCAGTCTGCGGTGGGTTGGCACCCTGCCCGGGATTGGTTCCTGCCTTGTGCCCTGTGTTGGCTGGGGTTGGCTCCAGCAGAACACCGTGACCCTGTGTTCGGATTCAGCGGGTTGGACAATGGATGGATGAAGTAAGTCAGTTCTTTCTCAATCAGTCGTTTGGTTTTGGGAGCTCTGCTCTCTGGTCCAGTCATTTCAATACTGACTGGCTCCGTCCAGCAGCGATGGGCTGGGATACAGGAAGGGGTGAGTCAGCTGTCCTCAGTAGGTGTCTTCTCAGTGCTACTGAGGAAAAAGAAGAGGAGAAGGTTAGCTTAAGCGCCCTGACTCAGCCTGGGGTCATAATACCTATTTCAGACGAGCCCGGAAAATGATCCACAGATGCTCATGTGTGACAGTATAGATAGATAAATAGATATCTGCAGTTTCAAATAGATATAAGAAATGTGTTACAAACTAGACCTGAAATGGTTTAAGCACGTGGGATTTTCTCTGGGTACACTGGTTTTCCTCCCTTCTCTGGAAAGACATGCCAGTTGAGGTGACTGGTGCTCTTTCTAAAGCTTTTTTGTACCATACAACCAGTGCTACCAGAATAGGCTGCGGTACTCTGTGATCTTGATTTAAGTTAAGTGGGGTTGACTCCTGACTGACCAGTTCACAAACCTCTTTTTGACACATTAGTGTACATTTTATGTAAGTAAAATGTTAAATAAAACGATGAAAGCAACACAAAGGGTATTTGGACAAAATCTGCACAGAAAAAGCTTAAACAGTGATATACTATGTCTATCTCACACACATTTTACAAGAACCTATAATAAAAGCAAGCAAAAAAAGAACACATTTGGAAGACGTGCAAAAGCTGAAGACATGGACTGTCTGATATTAGTATGATGACCTTTAATAATCGACTGCTATTCATATCAGCAAAGAGGGAGTGGTGACAGAGGGAATGTTTTTGTCACTAACCATTTGGAGCCATTGTTTAACAAAAGATAGATTGGAACACATCATTCTAGAGAGGCACTTAGTGTCATTTTAAGATAAATGGAGTATTGAATCAGGACAACAACCTTCTGTGCCAGCTTAATAATTCTGCTTACTGTAATATCATTTTCCATCAAGCCCTCTTGTCCCATCTTAAAACATTTATTGTTTTGTCTTTGCCTTAGTCTGTGCTCTGCTTCTTCCCACTTGCCAAGATATTTTCTTGCAAAAATACTTTAAATGCTGTAGCTGTTGTAATGTCAGACTACCAGTTGACCAGTTGACAATTTGGAACTGCTATTTGAAAAGCTATTTTATAATACAACATTCTGAAGTCTTACAGAATCAAGTAAAATAAAATGCTGATGATTTAATTGTCACAGAATGGGAAGTAGAGATTAAAATCTTAAAAGAAAAAAGGCATGCAAATGATGTTTATCAATGTCAAGATATAGACTTTAATATTTACTAAAACTGACATCTAATCTAATTTTCCTCAGAAATTGACATTCACTGTCTTCCTTCTTGGAGTAACATGTATTGTGCATGATTATGGCTATTTAAGTCACATTAGTGTCAGACCAGTGTAATGCTGTGTCACACTGTTAGTGTTTGGAAGCACAAAGGCATTAAAGATTTTTGAAAACCATCTCCAATGACCTTTAGAGATATCTACTCATGCCTCAGTTAGAAATACTGTATCCATCCAGAGACATCATCATACTGGAATGGGAAAATTGGTGCTATTTTGACAGGAGTATTGTGCTCCTGGTATAGTTTCTTTAGGAAAAATTTAAGGAGAAGAACCCATTAAGGAACAATCCTAAAATCAGCTGGAATGACGGTACTAACAAAAATAATATGACTTCATATGCAAGAGGGATACTGGAAACCAGCCCCAGAAGTAGGCCTAGATTTGTTGTGTGCTAAGAACTTATAGTGACCATGTGACCCATGCCAAAAGAAGGTGCACAGTACAGAATGTGGTTTCAACTTTTGCAAGGTGAAATATATGGTTGGGGCAATGCTTATCAGTTGACTATTACAAATGTGGGCAGTCTGGAGTGTATTAATGGAAACTGGCTCTTCATATTACTGAATGTCACTTTACACTTTCCCTGCACAGCTCAAGCTCCTTACAAGTCAGTGAAGTATTATGTAATAATTTTCAGATTCAACTGTACAAACAGCATTGGCTCTTTAATCTGTCTATTCCAGCAGTGGTAGTCTGTCTCTAAGTTTCCTTTGCCAATGTGTGGAAATTCAGTGGATGCTATTTACCTTGGTGATGAAGGACAAGAGGGTTATCTCAAAGTGATTTTCACTTTCAGAAAGGTCATCTTTGGCTGTTGTTTACATGTATGTGCCCTCTTAGCATTGGTGGATGTGTGTAGGCAGCAGGCAACAACAAAGTGTTAACAACAAAAATGTCACTGTGCCGTTGCAAGCAGCTATCACAGAGAACTTGAGCCTATCCTAAAACAACTTCACCCAAAAGGTCACAGGCATTCCTAAGCAGGCTATTATAAAAAGAATAAGTGTGATCTAAATCAGTCACTACGTGCCTCACAGCAACTGGGTGCTAAATCTTATTCATAGTATACATATTTGGATGATGCATGGTCATCTTGTTGATGTTTTATTTTAGCAATTCTCTGCTTGAAACATATGTGTCTATGTTTGGTTGTGATAAACTCGCCTTTGACTGACAGAAACTATAAAAAAGCTCTGACAAAGCACGGCCCTTCAAAGCTTAACCCATACTAATGAACGACATTGCTGCCGCCGTCTCTCAAAATGCCTTCCACTCTGCAGGATTTGAAGACGCCCACCTTCTCTTGGGCTTCCCCTCCAAGACCGGGTATTGTCAAGAGCTTCATCCAAGTTATGATATCCAGTGTAAGCCAACATTCAACAAAGCTAAGTTATTTCTCCATATGTGATTTCTTTCCGCCATGTCACTAGGGAGGGGTATTGTCTTTTATATTAGATCTTTATAGATCTGAGTTAAATAACACACTGCAATCACAACCAAACTCATTCCCAGGGTGTATACACCCCCTGCAGGACACAGTGTGATACTCAAATGCTGACTTTTCAGCCTCACTTACATACTGCAATGTATGCATACTGCATGATGGAAGCAGTGTAAGAGCATGATTAGAATTTGAAAAGTAAATGACTATTGTTGTTCTGTCCCAGTAAGGGATTGTCTATAAAGGTTGCTCTTAAGTGAATTTGGTGACAGAGCACTCTGGGACACTTTTGTAGCTCTGGCAATTCCTTTAGGAATGCTATGAACATGTGGCTAAACAGAAGAACTAAGCTGCCAAATAAGCACAACTTGGTGATGAGTTGCATCAGAAGGAAGAGCATGAGAAAGGCCAAACCAGATGACTAAAAACTATTGAGAATACCTGGTAAAAATCTGTTTCTTATTATTTCAGAATTCTCCTTTGAAAGAGCTTCTCCTGTGTCTTATAGAAGGTCAGCAATATGATTCTGTTTGGCTTGTGTTTGAAACTTAAGAATTGGAAGTAGTCACAATGACCTGTGGGCAAGTGGTGGTCAGTGAATTATATGTCAACAGTCCTAGTTCTCTTTACTGGAAACCAGTAATGTGGAAAGTTAACAAGTTAAAGCAGAGGATCTTTAGGTGAAGAGACTAGCCAGTACAACCTGGAACCTCAAAGAGCTTCCTGAATGGATTTCAATTCAGTAACTGAATATTCAGATTTGAGTTTATCTTAAGTTGACTGACTCAGGAGGTGAGAAAAGAGGTTCATTCTATAAGTGGAAGTGCCTGACTGTAGCAACCTTAAAATAAAATAAATGATAAAATATAAAGTACTTAAGTAACATTTTTTTGTTTATTTGGGAAAAAGAAAGTGACTGGATAAATCTGGGGTTCAACATAAAATACACCGCATCAATTAACAATTTGTTCTCGAATGTCAGAAAGGGTTTTATCTTGTTATTATTGAAATACAGAATGTATACCACTTCTATAATCTCTTACATTTACAGTAGAACCTTCTTAAGAGAAGACCAATCACTTGCCAAGCTCCACAATTTAGACTTGGTCTAATGCAGTACTGTTAGTTAAGGGCTGATCTGGCATACATCTTTCTTTCTTATCGTTGTCACCACATTTCTCTCTCCTCATTCTCCTCTTGATAGGCATGGCTCATGCTTTTAGTTCCCATGTAGCATTCTGGACTGAGAAACATTCTTTATTTTTGTTTCTCCTCAGAGCAAGTGTGTGGTTGGTTAGGTTCTGTTGGGGGAGTGTTTACATTATTGCTATTTATTTCATTAATATGAACTTGATGACACAAAAAAGAATACCCCAACAAAGGAATTTGAAAGGCTGATGGCTTTTTAATTTGCATGTTTTTTTTAAATGTAACTATTAACTACTAGTTTTTATCTTTTGTTAGTTATGGATAAAATGTTAATTCTAAAAAATTAAATTAATGAATTTCTAAAAAGTTTTAAAAAAGTATGATTTCTTTGAAATCCTCTCGCGACCCCCGCCCCCCCCCCCCCCAATGTCTCACGACCCCCCAGAGGGTCACGACCCCTACTTTGGGAACCACTGCTGTAAAGAATGACCAAGACAAGAATCAGAAGGGTAAACCAGTGACAGAAAGAGAGAGAGTGGATCGGTCTGGAGAAGCCCCGCAGAGCAAGTGAGAAGTGCCATTCCGTGGGAAGGCAACTCAAACCTGCTAAGTGAGAAGTAGTAGGGGGGATCAAGGGCTTGTGAGAGCCTCCTGCAGTGACCGTCAAAGGTGGCAGGGGGAGGCAGAGAGAAAGAGAGAGAGAGAGAGAGAGAGAGAGAGAGAGAGAGAGAGGGACTCTTGGGGCACTCGGCAGGTACCTGCTGAGGTGGCTGAGAGGGAGTCGGGAGGACTGTGTCCACTGATTTCTCACACCTACTGAACAGACCAGAGTGAGCAGGGGAGGTGACAGAGAGAGAAGAAGAGACACAAAAGAGTTTAAAAAAATGTTAAAAAAATGTGAGAAGACCAATTTTGATTTTAATTCTGGGTTTTAACTATTATTTATAACATTTTGATGTGTTTTGTCACAACACTGTTTTAAAGATTTATTTATAGACTGTTATTTATTGAAATTTTTTTAACTGCATTGCTCAATGGCACTGTTGTTGTTTTTTTACTGTTTAATAAACATGCACTGTTTGCATTTTGCACCTTAACTTGTTGTTATCTCTTCACTTGCTCCTGTACATTAGTCTGTGAATTTCAAAATGCTTCAAAAGTGGATGGTGCCTATTGGTTGCAGGCACAGAGCACAATGCTACAATACATTTACAGTATTTAAATAATAGTGCGAAAACTCTTTGGATGTGATTTTATCCTTGTGTTTGAGCATATGATCCACAGAAATTCCATTATAAAATCAGTATTACACAATAGTTCCAAAAAAGAGACCTTTTCAACTTGTGACCCCTTTGATTTCCAAAATATGATAAAGACCACCTGTATATTTCAGAAGATCACATAATATTGCACCACATTTGTTTAACAAGGAAATCATTGAAATTTTACATATTGTGACAGGCCAAAGACTTGAACGCAGTCTTCTGGAGCTGAGAGACTTCAAAACTAACTATGATGCCTCAGTTTCACTCTTATGATTACTTTATCTACTGGCCTTTAGAATTTTTAAACACCATAAGCTTACTGTATATACTCACGTATAAGTTACATCTTGAAACCTGAAAAATTGGTCATAAAATCAGACCTTGACTTATACGTCCGTTCAAAAATGCGACACTTAATTTTTTTTTTTACATCTTCTTGTCAGTTTCTCAGAAGCATTGAATTTTGTTGCAGCAGCACAGTTACCAATTTCTTTTGCTACTTCAATGACGTTTAACTTAAAACCAGCTTCATATTTTCTTCTGATCGAACGCTCCATCGTAGGCAAGGGATGCTCTTCCAATAAAGGTGTATGATTGTGTGAGATACAAAAAACACAAATCAGTGCAAACATCGCTTCGGAATAGTTTGGGTATTACCGTGTGGTCACATAGGCACAATAGAGAGAGAGAGAGAGGTTATGAGCACACTCTGATACAGCGCATTGCTGCATCCACACAGAAAAAAAAGGCAGTGTGCTCCGTGGTTACTCTCTCAGGTGGGCGTTAGCATATCATAATCTCTTGGACCAATAGCGTGAGTTTTCTGCATTCGACTTATACAACCGACATTATAAAATACCAGAAATTATATGGTGAAATCAAGTCCCGACTTATCTGCGGGATAACTTATCTGCGAGTATATATGATATTCTCTAGGGTTGTTGGGGCTTGGTAACCGTTGGGAGCAAAGTGGGACCAAAGAATGATTTGGGTGCTAAGTTATAAACATGAAGTTGTATTTAGAAAATGTCATTGGATCAGGAGGTGTTCAAAACCTCAGCAGAGGAAGCAGCTACAATGAGCCATGGTCATCAACTGGAGGAAATCTAATGTGCCCTGCAAGACCAAATAAGAAGATGACATCTTACACTAGCTAACACTTGAAAAAAAATCTCAAATTCATTGTGTGAAACCATGCAGGGTTTTTCAGAATTTAGCAAGAATTTATTAGCATTATTTTATAATAAGTTTGCCAGGCTACTGTTGTGCCTCTGGTGTTTTCATTTAAATGAGTAACTATTTTATAATGGGCAATTTTGTTTCAAATAACTCTCTGAAGTAGGTACAAGCGAGGATTTAAGTGCTGATTATGGTTTAATGTATTGGAAGTCTCTCTTACATTCCTAAGTAAGTTTTCATAAAATTTCTACTTAGCTTTTTTACTTTCTTCTTTGTAACCGCTTGTAATGCATCTATTATTATTATAAAGCATCCTCAGCTACATTTGTGTAAGAATAGGTACCATATAAATAAATAGTTAAAAAATTGCATTGCTTGTATATTTGATTGTATTGTGTTTTACATATTATAATGTGATTTATATAACAGCGTGTGTTAATTTACACTTTATCAAATTTTATAGATCAATGTAAGGCTCAGTTTACTATTGCGGTGTAGTTCCTTCAACAATGGCTAAACTGTAAATGAAAACTGCACCATTAATGGTTGCTTTGCCTTGAAATGTGTATTGACATAAAATCTCAAAGACATTCCAGGAAAAATTCATTTACTATGCTGTCATCACCTGAAAGATAATATATAGTGCATTTGAGCATGCAAGTCATAGTTCCCTGTTTATTTGCTCCTGTATTATGAGTTACTGCAAATAAACAGCCCTTTTGGGAGACAGTTGTAATACACATAGCCGCAATATTTGAAACACGCGTATGCTTTGAAATAAGAAACGTGAAAACTTTTTACATATATCTATTTCATTCTTTTTATTTATCAATTTACTTCACTCCATCTTTCCATGCTTTAGTTTAGTGATTGTAAAGACGGTTTACGTACTTTACTTACAATAAATATGCTGTATTTGTAATTTACTAGCTGTAAAAGCTACCTTGAATTATTATACACTAATCTATAATGAATTTACACAACACATAGACATATTAGCACAACAGAGAAACTCAAACATGTAGAACATGACAAATTATGCCTCCATATTAGGAACTAAACTGCGTCTGTTCTGATCGGTTTGTGCAGCCTGAGCTTAATGTTGTAGATTATGCTACACAAATTACAGGAACAAAAATGAGCTGTCTAATTTTCACCTATATTTATTATAAAGAAACTACTAGGATCTGACATTTCAAAGATAAACCTCTAATACAGTAAACAACAGACACATCTGTGAGGTATACTAAATGGCGCAGTGGAGCAGAATGTCAGAAACATGATCATACAGATTCCATGAATAAACAAATTCCTATAATAAAGTGAGCCAGTGTATGATATTATCTTTACTCCTTCGTATCTCTGAACCCAAATGCTTTAATTGTTCCATTTGGACAAATAAATTAAAGAATTTGTAACATTTACAGGTTGAAACACTGAGCTAAATTAAAGCCTTTAATATATTGCATATACAAATAAAAATAAATGGATATCTTTTATTTGTGCTTGAAACAGCTAATACACTATTAAGTTAAGTGCACTTTAAATCAAAAATCATACCCCTTGCATTTTAAGCAGAACGAGGGCTAAAAACCTCATTACTGTATTTACATTATATTAAAAACACATATTTACATTTTCTTTGTGAGAGAAGCTTTTAACAAGTCTCAATTCATGGCAGAGGTAATCTTATCCAAAATAAAGACACATAGAGGAAAATAGAACACTAGTGGAAATTTAACAAACATTTTGACTTCACCACGCTTCTCCTAAAGTATTTATATCAGCCATTCACAGAACACAAAACAGTATTTTAAAGGCAACTGTGGTCCTGCCTCAGACATGTTCTTACTGTTCATGTTCTTTCTGTTTTTAGTAGGGTTTTTTTGTATGGATGCTGGTGTTCCTGTCTCATTCTAAAGATTAACTGAAGACTCTGAACTGGAAGTGTCAGAATGAAGACTCAGAGTTTTAGTACTTTAGCATCTTTGAGTATCTCGCCATAGTTATTCAAGGAGTATTGACCATTTATAGACATCTAAGATATATCTCTTATCAAGGCATTCTCAGACTTAATATCTATAATAATAACTAATTATGACAGATTCCTGATTGTAGGGGATTTCAGTTTGCATACTAATAACTAGTGTGACCCTAAAGCAAGAGAATTTATTAACTTAATGAGCTTTTTGATCTTAGCCAGCATGTCAGCTAGCCTACACACAAGGTAGGACACATGCCGGATTTAGTAATTTCACAAAGACTGAAAATTAACCTGAGGCAGGTTGTGGGATATTGGTATATATGACCATTTCTGTATTTTATTTAAAACCGAAATACTGCTAACAAGAACTAAAGACCAACATATTGTTAAAAATGTTACTTTAATGCATCAGCAGACTCTAGGTTTAATCAGTCTGAATTTACTGCTTACCCTAACACAGCCAGTAATATAACCAGTAAAGTGGAAAATTTGAATGCTAAGGTGAGAGCTGCAGCTGACATAGCAGCCCCTCAAAAAATTAAGAAATCCTCGAGCACTAAAAAACCTTAAAAGACTCATGGAGTGTCTGAACCACCAACATCAGCATAAATGGAGGAAACCAAAATTAACAGTGCACTATGAAATAGTGAAGGTACATATCTCTATCTATGTATCTCTATCCATCTATCAGTCTATATACTGTAAAGTGATAAGGTGTTCATCTGTCTGGCATCCATGCTCTTGCCCAGATGAAATTGTGAATGGCATCTACTAGAGAGCAGGAATGTCTGATGAACAAAGGTAAGTAGCCAGCGTATGATCATATGGTGTATGTCTGTGCGTTTGGGCATTGTCATCTGACATCCACAGTAGGGCTGGAATATCAAAGAAAAACAACAAGCATTAAAAAGAGAAATGTAAGGCATACCCAGTTAACAGAGGTTTGTAAATGCACAACACAGTCATAACAGAAAGACTCAGCATTATACCATAAAGCCAGGTTTAATAAATGGCCATTTGCTATGCTATTAAATGAACCTAACAAAGTAATGTGTCTTAAAAAACAGTCTTGTTTTATAAAATTATAAATGATAATGCTGAAAATACAACAGCTTTATTTTCAAATACGGATTGCCTTCTTAGTCAACAGGTTGGCACCTGAAAACTTCCAACAAAACTTGTGAGGCTTCTGCAGCATATTTTAAACACAAAGTAAACAATATTAGATGCTAATGTTGGAGGAATATATTATATAACACTAGAATTATTACACTGACAGACTGAGAAGATCGTTCCTCCCCCAAACTATGCGACTCTTCAATTCCACCCGGGGGGGATAAACGTTAACATTATACAAAGTTATTGTCTGTTTTTACCTGCATTGTTATCAACCTTTAATTTAAAATTGTTTTTTGTATCAGTATGCTGCTGCTGGAGTATGTGAATTTCCCCCTGGGATTAATAAAGTATCTATCTATCTATCTATCTATCTATCTATCTATCTATCTATCTATCTATCTATCTATCTATCTATCTATCTATCTATCTATCTATTACCAAAGCCTATGAAAAAACTTGTAATCCCGGCCCACCTTAAATCCCTTTGCACCTATCCATCAATTTCTTTTTTTGTCTTGTAAATGTGTCGATCAGCACAAGCAGCCTACTGTCCCATCCCCCCACCCATCGCCTCCAGCTCAATTCGAAAAGAAGGTTCTCAGTGCTTAGTGTTTATGTTGGAGTGAATTGCCTGGAGCTGTAGAGGGTAAATAATAGATCGTCATTTGGAATACTTACATTTCATGTGTGTTCTGTGTCTACAACAATCTATGTAAACATATTGTTAAAACAGAAACGTTTCTCATGTTTTCGTAATAAATGACAAAATGTAGACATGAAGTGTATAGTGTGTGAAGGCTGAAGTCCAAATATCAAATAAACACTTTCACAAAGGTACAAGTATAATATGACAGCTTCCATGGTGCAGTGGTAAGAACTGCTGACTTGTAATCAAGAGGTCACCAGTTTGATTCTGGTTGCCTCGCAAATTTACTGTTTTGAGTAGTAAGCTGCTCTTATTGTTAATATTATACAATAAAAATATACATTTCATAACAGCCGGTGTAAATTTATAGTACTTGCAAAAGTTAGCATTTTTTTTTTTCACTTTTATTATCTCAGTCACGATCACGATACAAGAACACTCTTCTGTTCTCAGTGCGTTTATCGCCGGCAGGTTAAGCATGTTGTAGCACACAGCAACCGGCCACCTGCGTGTTCCTGTTCACACTGAATGAGCTCACGCCTTCTGGTGCATGATGTCAACGCAGCACTGGGGAAAAAAAAGACAAATATATATGACATTTTGAAGAAATAATTTTATGACCTGAATAGTACCAATCAGAAAACATCATTGCATGAATGCAATATTATTTTAAAACTAACAGCGTCAGTTTATCGTACTTATAAAAGTTAGCTTTTTTTCAGTTTTATTCTCTCAGTCACTTTCATGCTCTCCCTCCCCGCCTCCTGATCTTACCCTAACTAACAGTGTCAGACCCCCAGCAGCAATACAGACAAAATATTATAAACGTAAAATATAATCTTAAAAAGTCTTGAGAGAGTAAACCCAGGGAAAGATATTAAACAGTAGCCCTGGACAAGCAGATAACATATGATAATAAGCCTTAATACAATAAATACAATAATTGTAATTAAACGTAAACAAAAAGTGGCCGAGAAGGAAATAGGATGTATAATTACGGTACCAATATAATTGCAAGTGGATCAAACAGCAGGTAAGATCTTCTTTGCCATGCCAGTACCCGATGTGACTCACGATCTTATTTCAAAAAGTGTCTGGATCAGTTTTACTAAGCTCTTTTTCTGCTTCTTGTGTAGAAGTAAAAATGTAGAACTTGCTTTAAATGTCCACTTTCAGTTTGGCAAGATACAAGAGTCTGTATCTGATCTCAGCTTTCCGTAAGCACTGTTTTAATATTGTAAAATGCGGCACGTTTAGCAGCTGTTGAGGATGAGAAATAAGGAAAAATAAAATGTGGTTATTTTCAAATATAATCTCTTGTTTCTGTCTGAGAAGTAACATTATATGTAATTTAAATTGCAATTTTTCATAACACACAATGAGATTTCTAGGTTTTGAGGTATTCGTTCCACGTATGTGGTAAGCTGCTCGTATACTACCTATAGATTTGAATTTCTCTCCAATTATTTTAGAGAATAGTTCAGCTACGAATTTCACTGGGTTTGAATATTCACAATTCTCAGAGAGACCTTCAATTCTAATATTATTCCTTCTACATCCATCTTCCAGTACAGCTAGCCTATCTTCAAGCACTTTCAGAATTTGTAGCCATTGCTTCTCCATCAGCAGTAGATGGCAGTTGTTTGGCTATTTCAGTTATGAACGCTTGCTTAATATCTTCAAACTGAGCACCAAGTGCTCTAAGTTTATTCTCAAATTTAGATGAATTTTCCTGGATTTTTCCTCAATTTTTTTCTAGCATACCTTTAAAGGTTGTCTCAAAGCGATTACTTAAATGTTTTTCCTGGTCTTTAATATCCTGAATCAGCTTCTCGTTTGTCTTGTGCAAGTCTTATTTCTTTATATCATTTATATCCTTCTTTATATCTTTTTCTTGAGCTCCTTTATCTGTTGAGCGGTGGCCATTGCAGTGATCATTGCGTTTAGCTCATACAGATCGTTTTGATCTTCTCCATGCTCCACGGATTAAATAGCAAGCCCAGTTGGAGATGGTGTTGCCGGCTCGTGAAGGGTAGTTGACAACGCAGGAGGTAAGACCATTTTCAGTTTCAATGAGCCTTCTGGAATCAACAAGTTATTCTGGCCTGACCCGCTTGTACATTCACTCCCACTTTCACTCTCAACTGGAGACAATGCAGCAGCGTCTGTGCTTTCAGCTATTTGTTCCAGGTCAGTCTCAGCCAGGCCATATCTTGAACTTGATGCCTGCTTAGGTTTGGATGAAGCTTTAGCTGTCTTTTCTGTTTCCTTCTGAGCCTTTCTTCCGCCTCTCACGCTTATATACTGTATGCTTGCATACACTGTAATTGAAGCCCCTTGGGTTGAGTAAAATACAGGATACCTCAGGATGTTAAAAAATAGAGAAAAATAACACCGCTGCTAAAGGAGGTCAGCCTCAGGTGCAATAACGATTTATGCTGCTGTACTTTGAGCAATAATAATTTGCTCTGGTTACTTGATCACTTAACACTGTATACAGTAATCCCTCCTCCATCGCGGGGGTTGCGTTCCAGAGCCACCCGCGAAATAAGAAAATCCGCAAAGTAGAAACCATATGTTTATATGGTTATTTTTATATTGTCATGCTTGGGTCACAGATTTGCGCAGAAACACAGGAGGTTGTAGAGAGACAGGAACGTTATTCAAACACTGCAAACAAACATTTGTCTCTTTTTCAAAAGTTTAAACTGTGCTCCATGACAAGACAGAGATGACAGTTCAGTCTCACAATTAAAAGAATGCAAACATATCTTCCTCTTCAAAGGAGCAAACAAATCAATAGGGCTGTTTGCTTTTAAGTATGCGAAGCACCGCGGCACAAAGCTGTTGAAGGCGGCAGCTCGCACCCCCTCCGTCAGGAGCAGAGAGAGAGAGAGAGAGAGAGATAGAGAGAGATAGAGAGAGACAGATAAAAAAAATCAATACGTGCCCTTCGTGCTTTTAAGTATGCGAAGCACCGTGCAGCATGTCGTTTCAGGAAGCAGCTGCACAAAAGATAGCAACATGAAGATAATCTTTCAGCATTTTTAGACGAGCGTCTGTATCGTCTAGGTGTGCGAACAGCCCCCCTGCTCAATCCCCCTACGTCAGGATCAGAGAAAGTCAGCGCAAGAGACAGAGAAAAGTAAGCTGGGTAGCTTCTCAGCCATCTGCCAATAGCGTCCCTTTAATGAAATCAACTGGGCAAACCAACTGAGGAAGCATGTACCAGAAATTAAAAGACCCATTGTCCTCAGAAACCCGCGAAGCAGCGAGAAATCCGCGATATATATTTAAATATGCTTACATATAAAATCCGCGATTGAGTGAAGCCGCGAAAGGCAAAGCGCGATATAGCGAGGGATTACTGTACAACATATATGGAATTATTTGACTTTTCTTTAAATGCACCTTGGGGCTGTCACAAAAAGTATTTTCGTTGTGTCACACAATGACAATAAAGTGCTTGAACTTGAACTTGACATCTCCCGTAGTGGACAAGACCAAATCTCCCATATGATATTTCATTTTTTCTATGGTTCTTTTTTGAATTTTAAGTGTTCTGTATACCACAGAATTAATTTCTGTATTTAAATTTTATGGAGAATAATATTTGTTGATTTGTGTTTCTGTCTTTTCGAATGCCATTTTCTAGGTACTTTGTATACTGTTGCTAGGGTGGTTGCCACCATGGGATGACCAGAGTTTATGGCCTGTGTCATCATCAGGTCAACTTTGTTTTCAGTGGACAAAAACTAAAGACGTCTTTGTTGACATGTGCTCAAGCTGTTTTTCTGACTTTTGATTATGATTCTTGGCTTTGTTGAAAGATAAAATGGACTTCTGAGTATCCAAATTAGGCTTGATTATTTCTTCTTAGTGTCTTCTGAGATGTCCTCCTCTGTCTTTTTTAGCACAGACATAACAAGAATGGCATCTTACAGTGCAAACTAGTTGTCCACAGTTAGCAATAATTTTTTTAGTAAATAAAAAGTTATATTTGTTCTTTGTAGATAATCCTCATAATTAATTCTATTAAGAAAAAAAAAATGGACTTGCTGAAAAATTAAAAAGGAAATTTAATACCTCAGCGTTCTGACTGAAACAAAGCTCCTGTCATTTTGTTCACATGGCTGTTTTATTAAGTGCGGCCCACTTTCAATTTTAAAAACTAGCGCTTCATGACAATTGAAAATACACAGTACAATGTCAACTTTGAGACATCAAGACTGATATTGATTTGTATCCAATTTGGGGTTGGACTAATTAACTTGTTGTTCTGCCCCAGTCTCACCAGGGCTCTCTAATGAATAAATAGTTTTCACAAAATGGATGGATGGAAGAATGGAATGGATGCAAACATCAACAGACCGCACATCACTTTGTTCCCTCTACATAATAAATACCTCGTGCTTACGATTTTAAACCTGGGAGGCAAAACTAATGCCATATGAATCAATTTACTATGTAAAATCACAATCTGGCATTTGTTTAAACTCCATGACAAACATTTTATTATTGTCTTTTTAGTTTCTGTTTGTAGTTCTTTTTATTTTGTTCAATAACCATCAGTTTTGGATGGTGGCTCAAGGCTCACTTTTGTCAAAGTAGAATGTTTTGAAGGACTGACTTTGCTGAAAAATTAATCAGCTCCATTCTGTACTCATGGGTAACCTCTCATTGAGAGGCCATTTGCAAGCATGACAAACTTGGTGGTGCGAGGAAGCAGCTGACAACCAAGTTTGCGTGTCACAATTTTGATTCAGACAGGTGCTGGGCTAAAAGTGAAGCAAAATATCAAAATACATAACTTTTGATAGAATTGAACAATTCAGCAAAACACACTGAAAATGTAGGCACAAGGCCAAAAACTGAAAACACATATTCATGCAAAACCACTATGCAGAAAATAAGTTCAAACCAGAGGAAGAAAGATGAAGCATATCAGAGGATGTCATTTGATGTAAAAAAATTCAAAAAGTAAAACTCATAGAATCCAACAAAGACCTAGAGGACTCATACTGAAAAAAGTACTCAAAAAGTTTTTGAGTTCAAAACACAGATGAGTCATTAAGTATTTACAACCCATTTATGACATTAAAGAGCAGTAATTATGAATACATGGTAAGTGAAAAATAAGAGATTTGACCAATGAGAAACTAAATACTGTATAAGGACCATTAATCAAAGTTAAAGTGAAACTAACCACTTTGAGTCAGAGGGTATGAGCCAATTAATAATTCTATATCTTGTTGTCCTGAGATGTCAGATTATACAACTAGTAAATGTAGAAGATAATTTATTACAGGACTCTCTCACAACTTCTCAGCACAATGCCAGATTTTCTATTGTACTATGAAAATATTGCAAGCTTGACTCATTATGTGACAATGTTTTGTAGGTGTGATAATTTCTGCTCCTGTCTTGGCCTTACCCATTTTTTCTTTCTGTTAGTATGACTGAAACATGGCATTGGCCTGGCAATCTTATTTTCTGTTTGCTTAATCCAAAATGGATACTTCATTTTCCTTTTGACTGTATTGTATGCATTGTATTTTCAACTGGTTTTCAACTCTCATAAAACAGAAGAGCCCCTTTCATGCGAATAGAAAAAAAAATCAAACATTTTTGTCATGACGAGTTGTCAAATTCCATGACTGGGCCATTGGGGATGTCATACTACCTGCCCGGGAGTCATGGACATGCAGTGTGACATCTCCAAGACTCGCTATGATCATGTAAATGTAGGCAATGACTGAAAATAGCTAGAAAATGTGTTTAGATTAATGGGGGAAAATGAAGTGCAAATAGGTGTGCTGAAATGTGTAATATAACAGAATTTGATATAGATATGTGTACTTTGTTTTTAAACAACACTTTCTAAATGTTCTTTTCACAAATCTAAATAAGCATTATGCTTCTGTACATGATGCTTAGATGCTAGTAAAGAAGTAAGCACAAAGTAATAATCTTTTTTGATGTATTCATAAAATTAAACTGGATTCAAGTCACATACCTTTTTTCTGTAAGGAATTCCCTGTGCACGGGTGTGACCGTGTTATAACAAACACACAAATGATAGATTAATCACAGCTCTTTTCAATATCACGATAAATAACTTTGTTTGCATCTACATGATCAAATGCTTTGGTTGCCTTCATATGAAATTATAGTATATTCATGAAATATTGTATTTCTGACTTTTTCTATTTACTAATAGGTATGTTTTTAATACATTATATTTTCTGAAAACTTTTAAAAATTGGTTCTGTTAATTTTCTGCCAATAAAGTTAACCGAGCTACACTATAGTTATCATGAGCTATCCATTTACAATTTTTTATATATTTTGTTAATGCTTCTAAAGTTCAGATTTATAAGTACAGTGATCCCTCGCTATATCGCGCTTCGCCTTTCGCGGCTTCACTCCATCGCGGATTTTATATGTAAGCATATTTAAATATATATCGCGGATTTTTTGCTGGTTCGCGGATTTCTGCGGACAATGGGTCTTTTAATTCCTGGTACATGCTTCCTCAGTTGGTTTGCTTAGTTGATTTCATACAAGGGACGCTATTGGCAGATGGCTGAGAAGCTACCCAACTTACTGTTCTCTCTCTCTGTCTTGCGCTGACTTTCTCTGATCCTGACATAGGGGGTGTGAGCAGGGGGGCTGTTCGCACACCTAGACGATACGGACGCTCGTCTAAAAATGCTGAAAGATTATCTTCACGTTGCTACCTTCTGTGTGCAGCTGCTTCGTGAAGCGACATGCTGCACGGTGCTTCGCATACTTAAAAGCTCAAAGGGCACGTATTGATTTTTGACTTTGTTTTCTCTCTCTCTCTCTCTCTTTCTCTCTTTCTCTGCTCCTGACGGAGGGGGTGTGAGCTGCCGCCTTCAACAGCTTTGTGCCGCGGTGCTTCGCATACTTAAAAGCCAAACAGCCCTATTGATTTGTTTGCTTTCCTCTCTGTTTCCTTTGAAGAGGAAGATATGTTTGCATTCTTTTAATTGTGAGACAGAACTGTCATCTCTGTCTTGTCATGGAGCACAGTTTAAACTTTTGAAAAAGAGACAAATGTTTGTTTGCAGTGTTTGAATAACGTTCCTGTCTCTCTACAACCTCCTGTGTTTCTGCACAAATCTGTGACCCAAGCATGACAATATAAAAATAACCATATAAACATATGGTTTCTACTTCGCGGATTTTCTTATTTCGCGGGTAGCTCTGGAACGCAACCCCCGCGATGGAGGAGGGATTACTGTATGCAGTTGTCTGAGTTGGGGAAATGTTTTGATTTTAGCCTGTTAAGTCCTATAAGGACTCGTATCTCTGTAATGTCCAAATGATTTAGAATTTCATTAATATTTCCTGTACCTATTGAGAGGTTTCCTATTTCCTAACAAATGAGTACCATATTTGAGCGAACATGCTCCATATTTGTTTCAACACTTTGTTCAGTTTTGGTTCCTACTCTGCACACATTACTGCCAGGATTTGCTCTGTCTTGCAAAGATGTGCATTGTTTATGTACTCGTCCATTTTTACAGTCCCAAAATGCCTTCCAAAAATATTGCAATACAACAGAAAGAAAAGTGAGATGTTCATAATTTAATGAGTAAAATGTAATCTTTTAAATTTATAAAATCCAAGGCAAATACCTGTGCTCCATTTAACATCAATTGGTTGTGTTTTGCCCAATTTTGTTTTTTGATGCATACATGACGGATCATTGCTTTATACATGAATAAAAAAGGTCATGCGAAAAGACAATTGCACCTCAGGCATTAATACAGTGTACCAAAATATCAACAAAAAATATATAAAATGACACTTACAATTAAAATGTGCAGCTATGATGGCCTCTGATATTGACAACCCCAAACCTAGAAATATAGAACCAAGCAAATTTAACCAAACTGGCAGTTAAAAAAAGACAAATGGCACAAAGAACTGACTGCAATGTTTTATATGTACAACAATAATGCTTTTAACCAAATGTGGAAACAAATTTGTGTCCACAGGCACCTGAAAAAAGGAAAAGATCCTAAAAAAATTACAAAAGCCATTTTCTTAATGGATTGCAGGACCTGGTATGATTAGGAGTCACAAGCATAATGAAAATGGTGTGAGGGTCTAGAAAATAACCTGGATCTTCTTTGGTCTTTTGGTCGAGACTCACTTCAGACCAGCGTTCCACAATGTACCTGCAGGCTCCAACCCTGGTTATGAATAAAGTGGGTAAAGCTGGCTTAATAGTTAAAATATAAAATGAAATATTTCAAAAATTAGCAAAAAACCCCACAAGGAGGAAGATGATAATAAAGTCCTGGAATGGGCACTAAAGGACAAACAAAGAATCTTTACAAGTAAAGGATTTACTAACACAATAGAAAAATGCGGCAAAATGCTCAAAAGAACAAGAAAGGAGTTGCCTCAAAGACAATCCTATGGGAACAAGATCCAAAAACACATGCTAAAGTAAAGCCAAGAACAAGAGAGGAAAGTGATCAAAAACTGGAGAATCCAACAAAAATATCAATAGTTACAAACACTCCACACAAACATAATGATTTCTTCATCTGAGTCTTCTCAGCTGACTTAAATAACCAGAGAGATAACTCGGGAGTGATGATGTCCTGGTGGCCCTGCCTTATGTGGCTTCATCCACAAAGAACAAGGAACATAAGCAATACACAATTAGCCAATTATAAATGAGATTGACAGATGCAGCATAGAAAACACACATTAGTAAATAACAGTAGTATTTGTGTCCTTGACTGTTCGGTATCCAAAGCATAACAGCACCGCACTCCCATTCCAGTAAGACAAGTGGGAATCAAGAGAAATTTAAACCAATCCCTACCCATTATTGTATATCATCTTAAGAGTCGATTAAGAGATTCAGTCACTGTATTTATACCAAAATGTTTGTGAATATAATTGTATTTCAGTTTTATCAATGAGGTTTCTAGTCTTAAAAACAACAAGTTGTTTTGCCAGAGTTCCTGGAAACTGGCTGACAAACAAGAAACCTGTGACTAGTTCTTTTTTCGGATCAGCCTTTTTATAGCCATGATCCAGCCAGCTGGCATGATAAAAATAATTTTACTTTTCTGGTTACCAGCTCACTAGTTCATATTTGCATGACAGAAGACAGGAAACATTCTATTCAAGTTGTAAACCTTGTTTGGAAACAATGAATTTAAACTAATGGAGAAAAACCCAAAGTCAGGAGTATGTCCATAGTCAATTTCCCAAACTCAGATCCTTAAACTAAAAATCTTTTGGAGTGAAGTCTGCCTTGATCAGTTTCCCTAAATGATGAAGTAACAACCTTTAAATTCTTAGAACTTTTTGACACAATGAAAGAAGAAGAGTGCAGATCAGGTAAGATTTCAATCAATGACTCCAGCCTGAGGTGAAATGTGTGTGGTCACTATTTTTTTTTAATGTCACTTACAGGCAAATTAATTAATTAAATTTTTTGTAATTTTTTTCAGTTTTCCATTTCTTTCCACAAGATTGACATACTGTATATAGTTATTATGTTTATTTTCCACGTGTTTTATTTAAAAAAATTACAAACTAAATGTTTCTTTATCTTCCATTGAGCTTATATGGTAGCTATTAGAAGGAAGTAACAATAAGTGCTGAAACCAAATGCCTCATCTTATGAACATAAGTAACTGCATGGCCAACATATATATAAGCTGGCGAGTCTATACTATAGATGTTCATGTGGGACTTTTACAGTGGAGCAGGAAACACAAAGTGTATTGCCATCCCCGACTCCTTGAGGAAAAGGAAATGTTTCTAAAATGGGAAAACAGAACTGTTAGTTATTGGAGGGAATGGTGCTGACTGCAACAACATTTTGTCATGCTTTAACTCTAATCACCATTAGTTTTACTGAACCAGCACACAATTTATGTGTTATCTTTGACACTGGCATGTATTTTAAAACACACATTACAAAACTATCCAAAACATATTTTTTTCATCTTAAAAATATTGGAAGAATAACATGTCTTCTAAATAGGCATGATACTGAGAAATTAATTCATGTACTTATTTCTATTAGGATCATCTACTGCAATGCATTATTCACAGGCTATTCTAATCATTCTTTATGTAGCTTTCAGTTAATTCAAAATACTGGTGCAAGAATTACTACACAAACCAGAAAATTCAAACACATATTAATTGTCAAGTCTGTACACCGGCTGCCGGTTAAACCCAGTTAATACTTAAGCCTTAAATGGCCATGGTCTGGGTTACTTATCTAAACTTATCATTACCTACAAACAACAGCGCACACAGGTATCTCAAGATGCCATTCTACCTAAGATTCCAGGGATTAATGAAAAACAGTGGGAGGTCCAGCATTGAGTTACAGGGCCCCAAAGCTGTGGGATGATCTGCCTGCTAATATAGAAGATTTGCTAATCTAGTCTAGCATGCCCTGACTAGAGCTGCTGATTAGCTGTGCATATTGCATTTTTGTTAGTTAGGTAATTTGTACAGGAATTTAAGAAATGCAACATTTACCATTACTAACCCTCCTCTATTCTGTTTCTGTTCACTTGGTGCCACTGCTCTACTTCCCGGCTGCTCTCCTGCATATGAAAAAGTCATCTTTGATATAAAGAATCATTGGAATCAGCAGATGAAAAGATTCTGACATCAGATTGGACAGCCCAGAACAGACTCCACTATAGAATACCCGGCAGCTGGTCTCCAGGGCTGTGACTATATTTGACTTTGTCTTTCTCTTTTATAATTTTATTCTCCTATGTTGTCATCCATAGTTCAACAATTAATGGACAGATATTGTTGGTTTCCACTTATGTTCAATCAGTTTCTGCCTTGTTCTCGTTGTGTTAACAGATCTATATTTACCATGTATACTTGCATTTAAGTTCTCCCGCAGATAAGTCGGGGCTTGATTTTACTGTATAATTTCCGGTATTTTATAATGTCTGTCATATAAGTCGAATGCAGAAAACTCAAGTTATTGGTCCAAGAGATTATGATATGCTAACACCCACCTGAGAGAGAAACCACTGAGCACACTGCCTTTTTTTCTATGTATTGTGCCTACGTGACCACACGGTATATCCAAACTATTCCGAAGCAATGTTTGCACTTTTTTGGGTTTTTTGTATCTCACAACCTCATACACCTTTATTGTAACAGCATCTCTTATCTACAATGAAGCATTCGATCAGAAGAAAATATGAAGATGGTTTTAAATTAAAAGTCGTTGAAGTGGCAAAAAAAATTGGTAACTACTGCTGCAACAAAATGTGATGTGTCTGAGAAACTGGTATGAGATTGGAGGAAGGAAGAAGATCAAAAAAAATTAAGTGTTGTATTTTTGAATGGGTGTATAAGTCGGGGGCTGATTTTATGATCGATTTTTTAGGTTTCAAGACCCGAATTATAGGTGAGTATATATGGTATATGTGTACCAGTTCCGTATTTAGTAATTAGTATAATGTATAGTTGTATTTTAATTGAGAACTGTTCACAGAGCTCTGTGTCTGCACTCACCAAACAGCACTATACAAAAATAAGTTGTAATTTAATGCAGTTTAGGAAATTTACACCTATTTTTGAATCATCTGTCCCAATTCTGTCCAGCACAAAAGCAAAATTGAGAGATGTCTTAGAGGCTGAAAAGCATCTATCAGTTTCCCTAATCCACTTTATTGATTACAGCATTCTAGGGAGCTGGAACATATCCCAAATTAAGCAAACTTAAAGTAGCACCAACAGGAAACCTAAGCTTGCACTTTGAGAACTCAGCAGAGATTGTGACTGAGTGGCAAACTGAACCCAGTGCCTAAGCTGTGAGGCAACAGTGCTAAACATTATACCTGCCTGCTGCTCCACAGAAGTATAACAGATGGTAAGCAAGAATTCAACTAATACAATACATTTCAACCACAAACATTCTCTTTTGATTATTTTAATATTGCATTTTGTTTCCATTCCATTCCATTTCCATTTATATCAAAGCAACAATTGTCACATGGACTCCAACTTAATGTTTCATTTTAAATTAAACTTTGGTAAGCAAACTGCACCACATGAGTATGTAATGCTTATGGAATGTAACATTAAGGTTGCTATCTTTTGTCTAACATACAAACACATGCTGAAAAAAAAAATTAACATATAAATCAGTGCTATAACTTTGAAAACATCCCCTAAGGACAATAACACTCGGTCTGCTAATCCCCATTGTGAAGGTGACATCTCTATCAACAAGATGTGTAATTGGGACCAATTATCTAATAACCTGTGTAAGTTGCAACAGTGGTGGTAATTAGATGCAAAAATAAAAGAACAATATGAACATGTAGTTTTGTCTTTTACTTTAAATGACTGTAGATCTGTATAGTTCAGGAAATGTATTCAGGAGGAAAATGAAAAAAAAAAACAGTATGGCAAAGCTTTGTTAGTTTGCTGTTCAGGTACATTTCTTTTTGTCTTTGCGATGTGAGAAATACACCACAATACTTGGAGAAAAATCTGCATAGAGCAGGCTGGAATTTGAACTTGAGACCCCAGAGCTGTGGAACAGCAACAACATTAACCACCATGCCACACTTTTCCGTCATACTTATTATTTTTGGTTCCAGTGATAACTATAGAAATAGAAATTTGCAAGTAACAATGGATACTGAAAAAACAAGAATAATTTGCATAAAATGTGTCATGTATAAGAATAATCACGTGAAAACAAATAATGCATGACAATTAAAACATAATCTCATTTTTAAGTGATATGGAGATACAAATTTTTAAATACTAGTAATAGTTGTAACCTTAGAGTGGGGCTTTCAAGTGTAAATGGGTAAATGAGTATTGCCTTGTTTCTATCATTTTTTTCTTGGCACTTAAGTACTTAACTTCTTCCATTCAAAGAAAATATCAGAATTGTTTTCAAATTTAATTATTTACCAAGCTAAATCTGATACTAACATAATGCATGTTATACTCGTTTGTCCCACTTTTATGCAGATTTCAAATTTCTAGTTAATTTTTGCAGTTAAATAAATGTCTGACATGCTTTAAATATTCTTGGGTTTTTCCCAAGATGCTAGGCTATTTTTTCATGATTTTGGTATCTACAGCATTACTAGGAAATGCGCAGTGCATAACATCAGGGACTTCCTCATATAAAGGTCACCCAGTTCACTTCCACAATTATACATGATTTTGGATAAACCTCTTAAAGAATAGTGTACAATTCTGTTTATTTTGACTCTCTGGGGGGTATTTTTCGTACGTCGCTTAAATCATCCGAGATCAGGTGCCTCATCTTGGATAAGTTAATGCCGGTGACACTCATCCGGGATAGGTCAGTTTTTCAAACGCAGCCGTCTATTAGATTAGTCTAGCTGGATCTAATCATACGAGATGAATGCGCGCGTCCACGATGAGTGAAAAGCCCATATATATTGAGTCTAGAAAACATGATCAGCAAGTCTTTGATAGGCTGTAACAAAATTACGAAAGAACGGGCGTGTTTTTTTTTCACACAAGCGGAGCAAGACCTTTTATTCGAAGGACATGAAGAATTTCAAGATTTAATATGCACAAGGGGTAACACTGCAAAAGCAGCCCAGATCAGAAAAGACAACTGGCAAAAAGTGGCCGACAAATTAAACACTAAGTAGTGTGCATTGTACTTACTGAAAGCAGTGTTTCATTTCCTATGTGTCAGATTAATTATTATTTAATATGTCATAATTCCAGATCAAACGTGCGCACAAGGAGAACATGGGAACAGGTTAAAATGAAGTACAAGAATATACTTCAAACTGATAAATATTAGTATATAACTATTTAAAGAATTGTTGACATAAATAATCATATATAATATAAAAAACATTAATTTTAAAGCTAATAAGAAGGAAGACAAGCAAAAAACAGGTGGAGGTCCACGCAGTCCACACCTAACCCCTGCAAAAGAGTTGGCTCTCCAGCAAAATGCCCATTGCCCTGTTTCTGAGGGCATTCCAGGGGGAAGCTCCTCCTCAGAACCAGTGGCAGGATGCAATGGTCACTTCATTTCAGGTAAAGGATGGTCATTGCATATATTTGTCCTCCATGTGTGCCATAGGTATGTTCAATATAGCACTCTTTTTTGTCGGGTCAGTTACAGGGAATGTCATATCCCTTGAACCTGTGTCTGACCAACGAGATATTGACAATGGTCAAATATTTGATGAAGACACTGTGTCTGATTATTCATCAGGAGGAGAGGTGCATTTTCCAAATAATGTTTGATCAAACTCTACTCTGATCAGTCCCATGTGCCCCAATCACATTTGGAAATCCTGGGTAATGAGAATGTTAGGCTGATTGTGAGATTCTTCATGGAACTGTGGGTGTTTTTGCCTGTGTATTACCTACCTGCAATGGCATGAAATGCCTCTTTTATTGTCTGCACACGCAGGTGTCCAGGAAACACTATGAAAACCTGAAGGAAATATTTCAGAGCCAAGCAGACTTTACGAATTGCCTGGCACACTGCACTTTTAGTTAGATTTTCCGCATCACCTACAGTATATAAAAAAGTGCCGCTTGTAAAAAACCTCAAAGCAATGCCTACTGTCTGTGTGGTTGTGAGAGCCCGACTTCGCCGAGTTTGACTTCGAATATAAGGTGCTAATAAATCTTTGAGGTACAATATTCCCCCTCGGCTAAAGCGGTATCTTTCGAAAAGAATTTCCTCCGGGAGCAATAAAGGATCTTGCCGATGGCGCAAAATCCCTCTCTATATGAAATTCTCTTTGTATAATTTGCGCACGAATATCTATTGGTCGCTCATTCATGAACGGTGAAGCCATGACTGGATGACTTCCACACACCGTCACTGATTACGTGTGTAAACTAATCCTTGTTTACGTAGGATTAGGATGTGTTGCTGTGACAACACTTCCAGCAAGAGTTTCGAAAAACCGACAGATCCAGGATCAGGCCAAATCGTCAACAATTACATCCTGCTAAACAACTAATCTACGTACAAAAAATACCCCCCTGGTCTACAAAGTGTTTGCCAACTTTTTTGGAGTTTTGAATGACTGTGTGGCTGAGTAGCTCACTTGGTTGTAGGCTAAATTGCAACTGGTAAAGGAAAAGATAAGGATGGTGGTTGATTATGCAAAGTGGACTGTAGACCATAAATGAAAGGCAGCATCTGTCTTTCCAGTTGGGCAGAGGATGTGCCTCACTGCACTTCATATGCATCTATGAGTTCTGTCTCATAAGCAAGTCAGTTCTGTATCATACACTTTGGCTTTGTCAGCTCAGATGAAAAATTCATTCTAAATTTCATGTTTCTGAAACCTGCTCAGTGCAGTCTTTATTATAACCCTTTGTCTCTACCCCTCACAGTATGTGCGGATAGCACTGAGGAATTTGGCTATCTTGGGGTCTCATTGGTGGGGCTACATTTGAGTATTTGTTGCACTGGAAGAGTTTCAGCCCCGAAGAACATTCTTGGGTTAACTTCATGGAAATTCAAGCCCCTTAGTTGTTGTCTAGATTTCATTCTTATTATTAACCTAAACCTGATGGTTGCTCCCAGGGAATCACACTATAGGGAAAGGGCTATGGTACAATCCATTTTGTTTTAAATTATTCATAACCATTATTTATTATTGTTTGTATCATTTGGGATTTTTGAATATAAGGATTTCAAATTTCTAGTGGCGATAAAAATTTATTTAACATGAATGAAATATTTTTGCATCTTACCAGAATATTATGTTGATTTTCATGAGCTCTGCCATTTCGTCCCAGTAACCATAGAATTACTAAGAAATGCACAATGCACAACATCAGAGACCATGTAAAAGTCAGCCTGTTCATTCTGCAGTTATCCAGGTTTGCAGGAAAACGACAAACAGACTAGTATGTGATTCTGTTTACTTTGACTGTCACTCTCTAGTATACAATATTTTTGGAAACGCTTTTTAACTAAGATTTTTGTTTAAAAGTTTTGGCAAAAGAACAGATTGAGTTTTGGGCTACAAACTTTGGGTGTATTAACAATATTTTTTTCCTGGTCCAGCTCATTAAATACACTTTTTCAATAAGTATAATGAAAGCAGGGACAATAACAGAAAAGTGTAAGCATTGATGTCTTACTGGTGACAAAAAAAGAATTTAGAAACTTTATTTTATCTTTAGTAATCTACCTAACATCTTACTAAAAGAACAGCTTAGTTTATCTTATAGGTTTAGAAAGATGGTGGTCAATTCATTGCCAAAAGTTATAAAAACGTAACATAATGAATTCTCACATTTAAAGAATATTTTCTCCTTGATGAATCACAAACAATGAGTCATTACTCATTATAATATGTTAGCAACAGCTTTGTTTTTCTGCCACTGTTTTAGTAACATATACAGGAGCTTTTTAATTTTATTTTTGCTTGGCATTTTACACTGCTGTTGTCTGGACACCAGTAATTAAATGTAAGGTTTTTAAATTTATATATATATATAAAATCATTGTAATGATGTATTCTTTATTTGAACTTAAGATACAATGTGCATTTCAAACTTACTGGTCAATAAACTCAATTTAATAATACAGCTGGGGAAAAAATAATTACCAACCTTGACCTGAACCAGTTATCCATTGCTGACAGATGAAAAATGGTGTTCTTGTGCTGTCCTAAAAGGACAATTAATTGGTAGGCTGAGAAAGAAATGTACAAACATTAAAACTGGGTATGTAGATAGAAAAAGAGACAGAGTAATATATCATTACATGACCAGTGGCTCTCATAGCACTGAGCATGAATGACTCCTGTGGTCATCAATGTTCAAAATGTCCGCAGTTTTATTCTGTTTATTTATCCACAAATTCATAACCACAAATAGTTCAATCATTGTTTGTTTTAAAATAACATTTATATCATGTTTTTGTTTCTCTTATAATATCACATCATTTGATGTGTGTTGTATTCTGAGACTCCTGGAAACGTACATTACTATAATTCATATTCTCAAACTTTACCCGGGCATATTTCCCACTGAACTGTCAATTCCAAACGCTTGCCTTAACACTACCTTAAAAAGTGATACTTTTCTGACAAGCAGATTTAAAAATGCAGAGCATGTCATTTGCAGATAAATATTATTTTCAAAGGACAACCTCAAAACCAGTCCTGAGAGAGTAGTTGTGATAGTGCGGGACTCAATCATTAGGGTGATTGAAGTGCAGGATTACTTCAGAGACTCACACTGTGTGTTGCTTTCAGCTGCAACAGGTTACAGTTGAACCAGGGGGGTATTTTTTGTACGTCGCTTAAATCATCCGAGATCAGGTGCCTCATCTTGGATAAGTTAACGCCGGTGACACTCATCCGGGATAGGTCGGTTTTTCAAACGCAGCCGTGTAGTAGATTAGTTTAGCTGGATCTAATCATACGAGATGAATGCGCGCGCCCGTGCTGAGTGAAAAGCCCATATATTTTGAGTCTAGAAAACATGATCAGCAAGTCTTTGATAGGCTGTAATAAAATGACGAAAGAACGGGCACATTTTTTTTTCACACACACGGCGCAAGACCTTTTATTCGAAGGACATGAAGAATTTCAAGATTTAATATACACAAGGGGTAACACTGCAAAAGCAGCCCAGACCAGAAAAGACGGCTGGCAAAAAGTGGCCAACAAATTAAACACTAAGTAGTATGCATTGTTCTTACTGAAAGCAGCGTTTCATTTCCCATGTGTCAGATTAATTATTATTTAATATGTCATAATTCCAGATCAAACGTGAGCACAAGGAGAACATGGGAACAGGTTAAAGTGAAGTACAAGAATATACTTCAAACTGGTAAATATTGGTATATAACTATTTAAAGAATTGTTGACATAAATAATCATATACTGTATAATATAAAAAACATTAATTTTAAAGCTAATAAGAAGGACGACAAGCAAAAAACAGGTGGAGGTCCACGCAGTCCACACCTAACCCCTGCAGAAGAGTTGGCTCTCCAGCAAAATGCCCATCGCCCTGTTTCTGAGGGCATTCCAGGGGGAAGCTCCTCCTCAGAACCAGTGGCAGGATGCAGTGGTCACTTCATTTCAAATAAAGGATGGTCATTGCATATATTTGTCCTCCATGTGTGCCATAGGTATGTTCCATATAGCTCTCTTTTTTGTTGGGTCAGTTGCAGGGAATATCATATCCCTTGAACCTGTGTCTGACCAACGAGATATTGACGAAGGTCAAATATTTGATGAAGACACTGTGTCTGATTATTCATCAGGAGGAGAGATACATTTTCTAAATAATGTTTGATCAAACTCCACTCTGATCAGTCCCATGTGCCCCAATCACATTTGGAAATCCTGGTAATGAGAATGTTAGGCTGATTGAGATTTTTCATGGAACTGTGGGTGTTTTAGCCTGTGTATTACCTACCTGCAATGGCATGAAACGCCTCTTTTATTGTCTGCACAGACAGGTGTCCAGGAAACACTATGAAAACCCGAAGGAAATATTTCAGAGCCAAACAGACTTTACGAATTGCCTGGCAAACTGCACTTTTAGTTAGATTTTCCTCATCACCTACAGTATATAAAAAAAGTGCCGCTTGTAAAAAAACCTCAAAGCAATGCCTACTGTCTGTGTGGTTGTGAGAGCCCGACTTCGCCTAGTTTGACTTCGAGTATAAGGTGCTAATAAATCTTTGAGGTACAATATTCCCCCTCGGCTAAAGCGGTATCTTTCGAAAAGAATTTCCTCCAGAAGCAATAAAGGATCTTGCCGATCGCACAAAACCCTCTCTATATGAAATTCTCTTCGTATAATTTGCGCATCAATATCAATTGGTCGCTCATTCATGAACGGCAAAGCCATGACTGGATGACTTCCATGCACCGTCACTGATTACGTGTGTAAACTAATCCTTGTTTATGTAGAACAAACCTGCTCCGAGCAGGTTTGAGGATTAGGATGTGTTGCTATGACAACACTTCCAGCAAGAGTTTCGAAAAACCGACAGATCCAGGATCAGGCCAAACGACTAATCCACGTACGAATAATACCCCCCAGAGAGGCACCAATGTGTTTGTTTAAACTAAGGCTTTTGTGGGGGGGTGGGGGCAGATAGTTTAAGGCAAGTCAGGTTTAGAACTGTAGACAAGGAGACACACAATAGTGTAAAACCAAATATTCATAGTCACATAAATTCTAACCCAAATGTTTAGTACAAAACTAAAATAAGTAACACATTAAAATAGTGTGTCATAATGCTTGAAGTATCAAAAATAAAACAAGTGAGTTGGAGTTGTATGTAAAGGGGCATAATTATGATATTATAGCAATAACAGAAACCTGGCTAAGTAATAAAGATGAGAATGAGTATAACTAACACCCCATGTAGTGGGAAAATGGGGAACAACAGACTACACTCTTGGTGTCTAGTATGCGGGACAGAGCGTGACCAGGATGATAGTGTTAGACATGAAGACGCAAACACAAAACAGTTGGATTTTTGCAAAATAAAGTGTGGTTTTATTTACAGGTGCACTTAAAGAAAAATAAGAATAATATCTTGCAGAACACACTGTCCAATACCGCAAAGGGCACACAAAAACAGTTATAAAACGGACCCCAAAAATGATGATTATGTACAGTATTTAAAGTTCTGACTGAAAGTCACAAACAAAATAAAAAAATGCACACAAATTAGTGAAACCCATATATACACCAAAACAAAAATAAAGGTGTCTTCCGCCACAGTAATCCAAGTCAGGAAGCTGCTCCTCCAAACAGTGTATAACAGGGATTACCAAGAAAGATATTCAAAATACAGAAAAAGAAAAAAGTGTATATACAAAAATAAAGAGTGCGCCGTTAACCACAATCCAATAAATACCTCCACCAAAGCTAATCCAGAGATATTTATACTAGAAGAAATATATTTACAACAATCAATGCACAAGCTGCAGTGCTTGATAAACTCATGAGAACACTGTACCAAGTACCTCACTTAGCACAATCTAGCTAGAAGACCCTCTCTGGAAGCCGGAAGTTCCCTTTTTTATTTGGCTGCTGAACATCATCCTTCCACGGGCACGCAATGACATGGACACATCTGTGAAAAGTGGTGTGTCCTGCCCCGCAAAAATTCCTATAAAAATATAAGCAGCTGGCACACACACGCATAGCTATGCCAGCATTTGAGACACAAACTGCGCTTCCCTAAAACTGAAAGTAAGCTGTTTTTTTTTTCTCACCCGGGCTACCGCCCAGACAACTGCAAATATGTGATCCCTTAATATGCCGTGGCAAACCAATACTAAGACATTTCACACTTTCTCTTACTTTTCCAGTGCTATGAGGTTGCGGGAGAAACACGCACAAGTGGGAGTCGAACAATGCCATCCCAGCCGGACAATGGCAGAGCCATCTTTCCACTCCTACACGAGACTTGAGAAGCCACTCATATAGTCAGTGAAGATGTCCCTCTGCACATTCTAAATGGAAAAAAAAGGCAAGCTTTACTTCTTTATAGTTTTTGTGACAAAACTATCTTTATTTAATTGCTGGTAATGCCAGTAAGACACATTACCACAATAACATCAATGAATATACATTTATAGGAAGGATAGACAGAACAGAAAAGGAGGTTGGATTGACATTTATGTAAAGCAGAATTTAAATGTGAGTTCTCTTCAGTTGGGTGATAAGCCCCATCTTAGTGAGGACATCTGGATTTGTCTGGAAAGCATGAAGGAAAGAGACCTTATTTTAGGTGTGTGCTATAGACCACCTGAATGCAGACATTAATTTCAATGTGCATCTTTTTAATACTGTACGATTACAGGGGGATATTATAGTCATGGGGAACTTTACCTACTCGAATAAATGTGGAGACAGTCGAGGATTAGTGGAACAGGTTTAAAAACGTTTTACATATAATGTGGGACAAGGAAATAACTAAATTTGGAGTTAGTAGAAAATAATGAAAAAAGCAATGGATTAATAAAGAGTTGAAAAAGAAGCTGCAAAGGTAAAAACAGCTGTTTTAGTTGTATAAGACTAATAACTCTAGTGTGAATCGTAGAGCATATGAGGGTAAACCATTAAGAAGTATATTAGGGAGGCAAAAATGCTGTTAGAGAGGAATATAGCAGATGAAGTGAAAGGTGACCCAAAGAGATTCTTATTTTAGTAGTAGAAGAACAGTCAAGGAGGAGATGATGTGTATCAGGAATAGTAAGGAGAAATTAAAAAATACAGACAGTGAAATAGCAAATGCTCTAATCTTACATTTTTCTGAGGTCTTCACAAAGTGAGGAAGTGGATAACCTCCCAGCAGTAACACAGACTACTGAGGAACTACTGAGTGATATGGAAATTGTAGAGGAAGAAGTGCTGCTTAGATTAAATAGGCTGAAATCAAGCAAATCATCAGATAATATTTATCCTTGAGTGGTTAAGGAGTTTATTGAGTACTGTACATATATAAACCCTTGACACATATTTTTATGAAGTCACTTTGCACTGAGAAAATTCCAAAGAACTCACAAAAGGCAAATATTATCCTGTTATATAAAAAAGGTGGCTGGGCAGCTCCAAGTAACTACAGACCAGTAAGCTTAGCATGCATAACAGATAAATTAATAGAATGAATTATTAAAGATAAGATTGAGCAACATATGGTAAGAACAGGGGTTTTACTGAACAGTCTGCATGGTTACATATGAGGGAAGTCATGTTTTACTAACATGCTAGAATTCTTTGAGTAAGCAACAAAAGTATACAATTAAAATGGTGTATACGTTATTATTTATCATGACTTTCAGAAACTTTAAGGTCCCACATGAGAGGTTATGCATCAGACTAAAACAAGTGGGAGTCCAGGGTGTAGTGAACACAAGAAGCAGAAGGTGATTGAGTGAGAAACGCTATCAGAACTGAGTGAAGTTGAGAATGGTGAGGTCAGTGCTAGGGCTGCTCTTGTTTTTAATATATACAAGGGGGCTCCGCCCCCTGCTCGCTTCTCTCGCCTACCCCCGGCGTTGGGTATCCTGAAATACATTAGTCGAGCTCGTTCGTTTTGGAGCCGTGCCCGCTTTGCCTGCGGCATTTCAGACGCGCGTTGTAGGCGCCTGTGTTCATTGATTATATCCATGCGGGCGCGTGTTTGTATATCCGTCAGTCGAGCTCGTTCGTTCTGAACCCGTGCCTGCTTTGCTTCTGCGGTTTTAGACGCGCGTTGTAGGCGCTTGTGTTCATTGATCTTATCCAGGTGGGCTCGTGTTTGTATCGTTGAGCTGTATTGTGTTTGAATTTGGTGCAACGCGTTCAGCGGTTTGTACAATCCCAAGCAGCACATTATTCCTAACTTCACTCCGCAGTAGTGCCACTCACAATATGGCGGTGACGCCTGCGCCTTCACTCCGCAGTAGCGCCACTCACAATATGGCGGTGTGTGGACCTGTGGGGCCTCCGTAGAACTCCGTTTGAATCTGGGCTGCAGCGCAGAATCCTCTTTTTTGTGTGGCTGTGCCGTTAGTCGTTAGCTGTGGGCGCGTTGTTGCTTCATTTCTCATGCACGTCAGTTGAGCTGTTTCGTTTTTGGGCCGTGACTCCTTCGTGCGCGGTGGATACGACTTCGCTTGTGGTTTATGAGACGTGCGCTATACGCGCCTGCGCAGTATGTCTCATGGTCCCATCGCCGTGTACCTGCATCCATGCCATCCGCTTTACCATTCTCGGTTAGTAATATGGATAACTTCAACTTTATTGTCATAAAGTATGTACTTAGTACAAAGAAAATCTTATTCTGTGAGTCGTCCAGAAATAAACAATACACAGCAACGTACAAGAATATACAACAATAAAAAAAACACTCAGATACAGAAGAAATGTAAATACAAATAGAAGTAAGAATGCGTGTGCAAAAAAATAAATGATTCAGTGTAAGCTCTGCAGGTATATGGTCTCAAGATGGCCTTCCATCGTCCAGACACAAGTTGGGGGGAGGGGCAGTGGACGGGTTTTATTTATAGGCCTGATGACATAAGGGAGAAAAGTGTCTTTCAGCCTGATGTTCTAGCTGCTATGCTCTTATAGCATCTCCCTGATGGTAGCAGTATGAACAGGTCATGTTGAGGGTGGGTTGTGTCCTCAATAATGTTTTATAGATGTAATCTAGTGCAGAGAGTGGTATTCCAAAGATATTTTGTGCCATCTGGTCTAGAGCCTTGCAGTCCCATGCTGTACTGTTCCCAAACCAAACTGTGATGGAGTAGGTGGTGATAGTCTCAATCATGCATCTGTAGAAGTTGATCAATTTTGTGCTTGGCAGGCCAAGCTTCATTAGCCTTCTCAGAAAATACAAACGCTGCCAGGCTTTCCCCTCCAGGTCTGTGATGTGGTAGGTCCAAATGAGATCCTCAAAGATGTTAATAGCAAGAGATTTAAATGTGGCCACCCTTTCCATCCCAGTCTCTCCAATGTACAGTGGTGGACAGCTGACTTCTTTTCCTCTGTGTGTCAATAATCATCTCTTTCCTTTTGCTGATGTTAAGAAATAGATTACTGTCCTGACAGCACTTCACAAGGCCAGCCACCTCCATCCTGAACACTGAATCATCACCACCAGAAATCAGTCCAATGACAGTGGTATCATCCGCAAATTTAATAATGCTGGTGTTATGCTGGGAAGTGACACAGTCATAGGTAAAGAGCGTGTACAGCATGGGAGTAAAAACACATACTTGTGGGGTACCTGTAGTTATGGCTATTGTTTTAGAGATGTTGCTCCACAGATTGACCGATTGCAGTTTGCTTGTTTAAAAGTTCAGGATCTGGATAGAAATATAAACAACAATCTGGTCAAGTTTGCAGATGATACCAATCTAGGAAGATTGGCAGATAATCTTGAATCTGCTAAATCATTACAGAGCACTGGGATAGCGTACTGGCTGTTTCTACCTGGATTCCTGGCCTAATTAAGTGAGTTGTTAATTCCCAATCTCTTTTTTTTTGTTTGTTTTTTGGTCAATGAAAAAGTTACAAAAGTAACATTTAATACATTTAATAAAAAATTAAGCAGTTATATGTGGGTAATTTTTTTTTTTTGTTTATTTATGTTGATCCTGATTTCCATTCTGCATTTCCAATATTGATTAACTAGGGGGTTTGCCCCAGCCACTTCGCATCTCTGCCGCTCGTTTGTGAAGAGGGGGGCTGAATGCCCCCCAAGGAGACAAGGTCGCTCCTCCGAAACCCCCTATAAACGGTGATACAATGGGAAACAAATACCTCCTCTTTGCTCGACCAGCTGCTGGCTTGCTGCTGCTGCCGTGCTGCGTGATCTGCATCTCGCATGGCAGTTCAAACATGTAAAAAAGCTTGTACAGCAGCTGTCCTACTCTTTGCCTTTTATTTCTGGCCCCGGGCATAGTTAAATGTTTTGGGACAAAGTCTCGTCTGGCAGGATGTGAGTTCTTGATATTTTTTTAGTTTATAATTTAAAAACAGATTATGAATCTGAAAATCTAACATCAGATTAAAGTTCGATAAATTCTGAAAAAAATGACACCAAACATATATATGTAGGTTTCAAAATAAGCCCGATTTAAAGCATGACAAAAAAGTGACATAAAAATGTCACATAAAATCGTTGCACAAAGTCATTGCACTTTTAGGCTTAGGATTTTATATACAGTATAGAGTAGATTAATGGGTCTGACACTGAAGCAGTTACAGCCTTTCATCATTCAGTGTTGTTCGCTCGGGTGTCTGCTTTGCTTGTTTTTAATTGTCACTATTAGAAGACAGTGAAGGGAGAAGACTACAGAGAATAATTGAAAAATAATAGGAAAACAACAAAAAAAAATTAAGCATTTAAAGCTATTGCAAAATGTCATAATGTAAAAATCATACTGCTGTGCTTTTCTGAATGCAGAATAAGAGGAAAAAAGGCTAGCAAAGTACAACAACAACATTTATTTATATAGCACATTTTTATACAAATAATGTAGCTCAAAGTGCTTTAAGTAAATTATTTATTATCAGTTATTATAACTTATTGTGAATCTGGTTGGAACAAAAACCTGCAGCCACAGGAGTTCCCCAGGACTGAGTTTGGGAACCATTGGTTTAGGTTATTATGCTTTAACCATTTTGTAATGAACATGTAAGATTCTAAAAATAATTCCCAGAAGCTTTCTCCAAGTTTTGTTTTTCTCATCGTTTAGGAATTTCATGATCTCTCAGTCTATAACACTCCAACACTCTGCCGAGCTTCATCCTTAGCCTAGTACAGACCAGTCTAAGACATGACTCGTAGATGCCTTGGTTACCAAGTGTGACTTGCCTTAATCCTCTTTGGCTCCGATAAGCCTGGTGTGCTTCATGGAATATCCTACTGGTTTCGATTCCTGCCTGATTTTTCAACAAATCTTTTGTTTTACCCTATAGGCGCTTCATTTCCTGGTACTTTATCTTTTTTTTATTTATTTGGGGTAAGCATCTACTTGCAACATTTAATGTATTCCATCTGTTTGTCTCGGCTATTGGCTCTCACAATTACTGTCTAGATCATCCTTGGCATTGTTCTTCTGTTCCACTTTTAGTCAGTTTCTTGGGGTTTTGGTTTTTCTGCTTTATTGGTTTTTGTTTACAGTTTGTGGACTTAGTGTTGAATTGTCTGTTATTGTGTGTATAATGTCTGTTATATAATTAGCATTTTGTTTTGATTTTTTGTTTCGTTATTTTGGAATTCATTCTGTGATTTCAAAATTTTTGTTCTTTCTTTGGAATTTTGAATATTTTGGAGATTTGTTGTATTTTTCTTTATTTAATAAACTAAATGAATTAATATACTGTATAATTTTGTTCTTTAGTTTTACAGGCCTCAGGCTCTTTTGAAGTTTGCAGGTCTTAGGCCACATTCTAAAGAGTTCAAGTTAGCTTCATTTTTATGGCGCTGTGTGTGTGTTTGTGTGTGTGTGTGTGTGAGTTTACCCTGCAGTGTATAGAAATCTGTGCCAGAGCTAAATTTGATGTTCTGCTTAAGCTAAGTGATGTAAGTTATATTTTTCACTCTATCACACCATTAGCACACCATTAGCACGCCATTAGTGCTATCTTCAAACGTGGCTTGAAAGGGGTATATATAACTTATTTACAAATAATTAATGGTATAGTAGCCATCAGATTTCCACACCCTATGCTGCAAATTTGAATCTTCAGCAGTCACTGACATTGTGATTTATTTGTTTTTAGTATTTTACACAATAAACCCTTTTCCAATCCAAGACAAAACAGCAAAACAGGCCCTGAGACTGCAGCAGAACATTCACATCTCTTTTATTACATCCTCAACAGCAATCTACTATGATTAATGAACAAATCATCACTGTGCTAAAAATGATTTTAAGTGCACTCATTTCTCCTGCTGTCGAGATGATCTTCCTGAACATTTTAGCTAGTTATTTAACAAAACTGCAGACAAAGTTTACACAGCACGATAAAGCATACCGCTCTTACTGGCTAGAAAAATAGCTACATGTCTAAGTATTATTTAAGCAGAAATTTTACATTTTCTTTACTATGTTTAAATGGCCTTATTTCAGTTCTGTTGTCAATCAAGCTTTCTTCTGTACTCATCTCCGTGGAGATTCTAGGAAAAAAAAAAACTCCAAACAGGCACAGCTACTGAATAGAGACCTTTCACAGCACACATGTAGCAATAATAATAATAACGCATTTTATTTATATAGAACCTTTCCAATGCTCAAGGCGCTTAACACTAGAATTACCAGAGCCTACGAAAAAACTCGTAGATCCGGCCCACCTTAAATCACTTCTTAAATCCGTTCACACCACTCCGCCAGCATCCTTTGTCCTCTAAATGTCCTGATAAAAGACAAGCTGCCAGCAGCCGGCTATTCCATCCCCCCACCGACTTAGAATGTGCACGAACTTTTCCTAGCTCATGCCTTGATTGATTATCTGGGAGTGAAGTAAAGTTTTAGAGTGGAAATAATAGATCGTTATTTGGAACACATGCATTTCATGTGTGTTCTGTTTCTACAGTAATCTGTGTAAACACATTGTTAAAACAGAAACTTTTTCATATTTTAGTAATAAATGTTACAAAATGTAGGCATAAACTATAAAATGTGTAAAGCCCAAGTTCCAAAGATCAAATAAACACTTTCACAAAAGCTTCACGGATGACACGACAGTTTCCGTGGCGTAGCGTGCTAAGATTTGCCTCTTAGCGCAGAGCAGCTTTGCCGTGCCTCACAGACCTGAGTTCGATTCCCCACTGGGGATAAAGTGTTGCTTTTTTTTTTTTTCTTTTTAACCTCAAACGGACATAAAATTTATAAATTGGTATGCACTGTCAGTTAATGAGATCGTTGTATTTTCATGTGGGATGCTCCTTTTAAAATATTTTTTTAACAATTGAGACTGCAATTAACATGAACAACTGCCCCTATAATTGTTATTTTTAAGATCCATAACACACAGATAGACAGAGCACTGCGTAAGAGAGAGACAGACAGGCAGAGATATATAAATAAACAGGGAAGGCACATGTACTGAAAGAAAAAAAGATCAACATGTGCGTTGTTCCTGCTGCACTGAATAAGCTTGAATAGGCAACTTTGCAGGCTTGCCATTTATATAGGAGCCCCTGCCACTGGTGATGTTATGCCAGCTCATACTTGGGTGACTCATTCTTGGCTGATGTCAGCACTGTTACAATATTATTCTCACATGCTGTATTTGTAAAGCTAAAAACGTACACATCAACTGAAAAACAGAACAAAAAAAAATCTTTTCAGGCCAAAATAACAAGTGCCTGTTATCTGCTATAGAGAGCCTGTAATACATCAGTAAATATAGTCCCTACATATTACAACAAAAGTAGTGTTCTCTAATGTATGAGGCAGTCGGCTGGCGTCCATGCCCAGCCAGGACACCCCTGCACACTATATTCAGTGGGAGCAGCCCTGGACACTACAATGCCTCCCCCTGAATGCTAGATGGCCACCCTCCTGGGGTGGAGCAGTGCCTCGGTTTCCTACAGGGCTCCCTGGGAATTGGAGTTGGGTGCAACCCTGTTGGGTCCCGCAGGCACCACCAGGGGGTGCTGTGTTTGGGACTCCTGAGCCCATGTGGGCAGCAAATGCATCACACCTGGAAGTGCAGCCGGAACTCGTGATCAAACACCTGGAGCACTTCTGGGTGAACTATGAAAGGAGCCAGCGACCACCACTCAGCGGCCAGAGTCGGGTGGAGGAGGACAAGGTTGCTTGGGAGGAGTGGTGGTGCCAAGGAGAGGAAAATGCTTGTTGTACTGGTGTGCTTAGTGCTGGGACTGTGTATTGCCTGAGGGACACAGGGAAGACGTGTGCCCACAGGGGAAGAAAACAAATAGTTTAGTTTATTTTACACGTGCCTCCGTGTCAATCTGTGTTGACCCACCTTTAACAATTATGCAGTTCTCCGAACTTCCTCATTCACCTGTCTCTCTTCTTGAGTGAGACCTGAAAAGGCCACCGCAACTTCTCCTTATTGCCCATGTCTCAACACTATATGCCAACAATGGCCTTATTAATCTTAAATAGATCCTTGCCTTTATTTTACATGGTATCCTAGTACCACGTATGGCCCTTGACACCTCCCATTATTTCTTTCATCATAAGCCGGTAATCTGTTTGTTGCTATAGGTTATTTATCCAACAGTTGTGTAATCCCTATCTGTGACATATACAATGACTCAGACCAATTAGTCTGTGACTGACCCCCAAAAAATCGGGCTTCTTTGATATTGTCTTAAGTTGTAGGGGTTGGCTTTGTGTGCATAAGAGCTGACAACCAAAGAATATTCATCCAGAACCGCAATGCATATAATCAATTATTGAAGAAGAATGAACGTGAGTGTTTTGGCCATCTTAATCCAAAATATCTATCCTGAAAATTCTTTGTTCTGAGAGATGCTTTAGCTTTAAGCTAATACAAAGTTGTCCCATCATTTTGATAATATTTTCACATCTTGAAACATACTAATTGCCAAAAGCACAAAGCAAAATGACAATGTGCCAAATTTGTTGGGTACTGAGGAAGTTCAGACAAAGTGCCAGGTAGGAAGATGCACACACAACAAAACAAAGGAGAACTGCATGAAGTCCCATCACTTTGTGTGCTGGAGTTGCTCTCATAAGAATCCATGAATCTGTGCAGACTGCTGATGTGGACTATTTTGCAGTCATCCAACTTGAATTACAATAAAAATGACAAATTCAGTGAAATATGAGAGCATTGCTTTAAATGTTAAACTATTTACACATAAAACAATAGTTTTTACTTTGTTATTTTATGTCCTTAGCTGATTGAAATGTCTTGTTTTGCTTTTCATTACATACTTAAGTGGTTTTATGCCAAGCAGCAGCAGGTTTTATTTTTAATTGAGGATGTGTCCTAACATTTGAATTGAAAATATATGCAAACAGGACTCAGTATGCCAAGATTTTATTTTTTTATGTACACTCAATTTTGTTTTTGGAGGCAGGACAGTAGACAGGATAAAGGGCCTTTGATGAGAAACAAAATGACACAGATGTAACAGCAGTAGACACAGCACTAAAATAAGATGTGTCAGTTCTGGTGTTAAGAGCCACTGTCCATTTCCACCACTGCACCACTTCAATTAGTAACATTAAAACATAATCCAAGTCCAGGGGATAATTTACAATACTGGGGCCTCATGCATAACACCATGCATAGAATTCACACTATAACATGGCGTGCGGACAAAAGTGGAAATGTGCTTACGCAAAAAAAATTCCACATGCATAAATCTGTGCGAACGCCAACTTCCATGTTCTTCCACTCCATAAATCCCGTTCAGTGTGAAAATTAACGTACGTGCATGCTCCTGCTGGCCCGCCCCAACTCCTCCCAGAATTACGCCTCTTTGAATATGCAAATCAATATAAATAGCCCTTAAGATCAGCCTTCTGTGAAAAGACAATGGTAAAAGCACAAGGGAAAATAGAAGGATTTCAGCAAATACCAAGTGGAGGTAAGGAAAAATGTACTATTTGTTGGTTTAAACATTGGTATAAACAACAAAAGGAAGTTGATCGAGTGATATAGCGTGTCAGAGAAACTTGAAAGTTCAAGTTCACAAAGTCACACAGTGCCTGAAATAAAAAAGAAGTTGTCACATATCAAAGTTGCTGTGAAAAGGCGAGTCGTAGCTCACCGTCTTGAGTGTCATATGAAAGCTTATTAGGGTACAGAGAGAAAAAAAGGCACACAGTGGGAAAAAAGCACGAAATGTCAACTTTAATCTTGAAATTTCCACTTTAATCATGTAGTTTATTTTGTCTTTAAAGTAGAACATCATAAACTTCATCTTAAAATTGTTTAATTTACTAGTTTCTCAAATCCCATCGTAACTAAAGTAGCATGTTAAATGCTTTGTATTGTATTTGATCTCCTATGTACTCTATGTGCGTGAATCACTACGTGCTTCTGGGCTTTCTCTTCTTCTGACAGGACACAGAATCCATTACATTCGTAACATTACAGCTCTCTGAATAATTAAAATACTGAGATGTATACTTGATATCATTTTCATGATGATAGGAGTTAAAGCATGTTATTAAACATGGGAACACAGTGGCGAATTGATCGTTCATGTCTCACTCAAGATGCTCGCTGCGCCATGCGTGACTTTTGATGAAATACTTTATTGTAGCAGTACTGTCTAGACGAAATAGACTTTAAGCCATCTGTAAGCTTAGAATGTCGATTCTTCAAAACTTTTAAGTAACATTGAAATATCTTCGTAGTACATGTTTAATTATTCTATCCATCTATCCTTACATGCACCAGCAAGAATACAGTGTGAGGCAGGAACAATTCATGAAAGGAGCGCCAGCGCCTCGCTGGCACTGTGACACGTGTCCTCACATGTTTAATTATTAACAATATAGATTATTTAAATGAAGTTAAAGTTTTATCTGTATAATATAATAACCATATTTTGCTGCATTTCATCTTAAAAATGATATCATCATATGTAAATACGTGCTTTATAAAGTGGCTCAGGTTCTGCAATATTATAACTGTATTGCAAGTTTACAGTGAGGTAATTGTACTTATAGGTACAAACAGTTCTACAAGGAGCACTTGGTGGACTGATTGAGTGCGTTTATTGAGTGTTGTATAGTGCAATCAGATGCATTAAACTGATGTGGATCTAAAAAAGAAAGGGTAACCACACAGGAACAGTAGCACTGCTTTGACGCTGGGTGTGGCCAGTCTGCAAAACTGAGCGCAGAACTTGCGTTTGCCAGGGTATGGGCTACTGTGCAAATGTGCGTGGCTTTACGCCAAGTTTAGGTTTTATACATCGCGATTTGAACGTGCAAACGTTCTTACGCAACATTTTTGTGCGTATGCACCGTTTATACATGAGGCCCCTGGTCTGGTTTTGTCTTACTACTCTTTAGTGTCGAACACCATACAGAATTGACCTGTTGCTTAGATTTCCCATGTTAACGTGTCATCAACCTGACAGGAATATTTTGGAGTAGGTCTGGGATCAGACCATCAGTGATTTTATCACAGGTAGTGACTTGATGAATGAATTACAGAATGCCAGTGGGGCTGGGCAGCTCTTTGGTTCTGGTCAAGAAATATACATGTTCATGATGTACTAAAGACCAGAGGGCCCCAGAGGTTTAGGTTCTGCAATCTGTTTTCCTGGAGTTCTTTGTTTTTCCTTCTCTCTCTCTCTCTTCTCTGCTTCATTGTTATCTAGCAGAGACTCGGTCAGAATCTGCAAAGGGAATAGGCCAGGTTAACATCTGGTTTGGCAAGCCATAATTCTGAGACCCAGAAAAATTAATTGTTAATCATCATCATGGCATATAATAATTTATCACTATAATAGAAATAATATAAATATTTGCAACAGGCTTTCAAAATGATATGAAAACAGCACATTTCTTTAAAAGCACCTTCAATAAGTAGTCTAAATACAAAGTATGCTGATATCACAAAAGCTATGGGATATATTTGTACTGTACATTACCCAATTTCTTTTTCCATATATCATGTGCAAAAGATACCAACTTAAGTGCTTACAGTATAGAGGGTTTTTCCTTACATTGCCTCTTGTAAATCACAGAACAACAAGATAAGTGTTTGGCCTCCCACTGGAAAGGCCCATTTAATATTGCTGTTTCATGTTGAATAAAAACAGTAAAGTGCTTTTGCAAACTGCCAACAGCCAATGTGGATGTTTTACTTTTCTTCTTCTTGGCAACAATCCCTTCACTTTTCTAAGTCAACTGACTGGCACTGATGTATTGGCGACCCATGCATGATTATTGGGGTGACAGTTCCTCTTTTGGTCAGGTACACCAAGCTCCCCTTATCGTGTTACCTTTATTTTGGTACCCAAAAGGGCAGCAGACTAATCAAACCCTTCATAACTCTGTACTTCTTTTTTTTGCTGACTCTCATCACTATATTCTCAAAATTCCATGCATCTTTAGCTTTTATACAAAAAAAATCCTTTTATTTATTTATTTACAGCAATTGCTATAATCTAAACTTTTTGACCCGTTTTATTTTAAGACTACATACTTATAATGGCAGTGTACAGCAGTGGTGCCTTGGTTTACGAGCATAATTCATTTTGGAAATGTGCTTGTAATCCAAAGCACTTGTATATGAAAGTGAATTTCCCCATAAGAAATAATGAACACTCAGGTGATTCGTTCCACAACCCAAAAAATATTCATGTAAAAATGATTAATAAAAATATAAAATGAAAGTATATAAAACAAATTAACCTGCACTTTACCTTTGAAAAGAATTGTTACGCACACACACGTGGTCACAATGCTTTAATATACAGAATACACTCGTACAGGTGTTGACTATACAAATTGGGCTTGCCAACTGAGACTGAGCATAGGAGATGATTATCCACAATCCCGCAGCGAGAGAGAGAGGGAAGAACCATCGGCTCAGTTGTGATCACATAAATCTCATCAGACAAAGTGTATACTGTTACACTTGGGTCACAAAGTTGCACAGATACACTCAGGGTTTTCAAGAGACAGAAACTTTGTTCAAATACAGGAAGAACAAACACAAGTCTCTTTTAGGATCGATCCGGGCACATTGTCGAAACCGGTCACCACAGCTCTGCCTCTTGATCAAAAGAACACAAAATCTTCCTCCTCAAAGGGCCGTGGTGGCTCAGGAGACCCGACCGTAGCAGAGGATGTCTGGGGGAAAAGAGATAAGGAAGTGAGACACTAGGACAGCCACGGTACAGCTTTTTAAATATTCAAAGCTCCGCGCGAGATGGAGATCATGTGGCACGACAGCAAGCAGTAGGCTAACAGCTGATCCCGCAAAGAGGAGAAGATGAAAAGCTGTGTTTGTTTCCCATTGTATCACTGTTTAAGAGGGGGTTTTGGAAGAGTGGCCACGTCCCTTTGGGGCCACATTTACTGTGTTCGCAATATGTACTACTCGTATTGCAAGACCTCGCTCATTTATCAAGTTAAAATTTATTACAAATTTTTGCTCGTTTTGCAAAACACTTGCAGACCAAGTTACTCACAATCCAAGGTTTTACTGTATAGTATAATGTGACTGCCACCTACACTCTACGTATCCTGTTGTTTGAGTCCAAACAGATCAGATTGAGAGACTGAGATACAGACAAAAAAAATTGTACACAAACAAATGTGGTTTATTTACAATATTATATGAATATTTACAAGAAAAATGCAGTAAAGGTTCATTGTTTATAAATGCTTAGTAGACAGGATTCCTTTCTTATTCCTTTGGTCAAAAGATGACTTCTACTGGACACAAATCCATTATATATCAAGTTGGGGATTAATCAGCCAATCCCCTCTATGTCTCTCGTCCCTTACCAATAGTGGCAGGTGCAATTACTCTCACCCAGCATCATGTTGCACACCTATGTGAGTGTCCTATTAATTTGGCTTGTTTCCTAGTGCAAGTGTGGACCAGTCATGTGTGAGCACACCAACTTATACATCATTATGTTAGGTTCAAAAAACTGTCTTGGGGGTCCCTTTCATTTAAATTACAGTATGTCAACACACATGCAGAAACACTCCGCTACTTTGTCTAACAGCAGCAGATGCCTTGCTGACACTGGTACTTGAACCCGGGTTACATGTGGAAATGCATAGACCTTCACTAACTCCACATATGCCACAGAATCCCTTTCATTGCAACACATCTCCATCGTACCAGTGATATTTACTTTCTGCATTGCACTTCTGTAAAGTTACCTTATGTGTTTTTTACAGATCCTTCTGTCTACTCACTGTTTCATGAGTGGCACATTTTCTTTAGAAAATTACCATTTCAGCTTTCTCATCTGTCAGCTTAGTTCTTCATTCATTAACTATATTTGACATAGTGCTGAAGAGGCTATCACTTTCCATACTAGAACTGTTAACCAAAATTAATACTCACATATTCATTTAAAAAAGTATTTATTCAAATATGCTCAGACATAGGTTAAAAATTACACATACTACAGGTACATTAATACTTTAGGTTTTTTATACTTTTATTCCTATTTTTGCTTTTTTTGGGGTTGTGTTTGTAAAGCATAAAGTGCATGTGACTTCACTTACAGAATAATGTGATGAAACAGAAAGCAAAGCTGGGGACACTTGGCACTGTAATGCACTTAAGGAAAGTAATATTCTCAAACTTGCTTATTTGCAAAAAGGACTAAACAGTGTCAGAAAAGCAAAAAACAATGTAATGGAACCAAGCCTGTGACTTAAACATATCCAAGTCAACTATCCCAAAACTGTTGGACATTTTCTATTCTGACAGACTCAGAGAATTAAACCGGTTTAGTGTGACAGGTGTCTGGTCACACTCACAGGAAATCTAACTTAGACACCATTAAAATATCTGACTACACCACCCAGTTTTATTAAGAGATTGGGAAGGTACTTTTGAGATTTAAAGAAAATAGCACACAGGGTTCTTTAAATTGGGCAGTGAGTAAACACACAGTAATTTCAGGAAAATCAACAGTACCGTCTATTACACAAGACAATAAAGTAAATTAAAAAAATAAATGAACATAACAAAAAAATCTAACAATATCAGGTAAGAAATTCCTTTTTTTAAAAAAAGGAAAGCACACAGTCCACACTCTAAAAGTCTGTTAAAAACAAGAATTGGAGGATACAACCTTTAGTGGTGCAGAGTCCAGTTTGAGCTCTGTGTTACCCCAACATTTAACCGTTCAACTGTCCACGGATGCACTCAGTTCACCGGGCACTTGTTTCCCAACAGAAGTTTTGTCAAATCGTTGAATTCTTGTCAGCGTTTCTTTGTCGTTCCTTTTTTTCCACTCTGGGCTCCTTGTGTTGCTGTGACCTAGGCACGCCTCATTTCTCGTCTTCCAGCTTTGCTTGGTCCTTTCATGCGGCTTCCCTCTCTTGCTGGACCCACAACTGGCATCACCTTGTGGAACTGTCTCTTCCTCCCTGGAAGTAAGTGTTGCCATCCTTGTGCCTCACGTCGTGCCAGCCAGGTACCCTCTTCTGCCTATGAGCACCTGTGCTCTGTCCGAGTGCCTTGGCAGTGTTCTTAGTGGACCATCGCTCCTCTGCCTTCTCCTGCCCAAGAGTTTAAATCTCCTTCAGTCCCAGCTGATGTCAATCCTGGACAATCGGTTTAAACAATGGCACATCTAAATTTCCTGGGTTTAACAATTAATGAAAACACAAGTTAACAAAATGTATTGTTACCAACCATTAATGAGTAAAGATCTGCTGCTTAGAAACCAATATTGTCAGACATGTTAATTTCCAAGTCAGGTAAATACAGACATCCTCCAAGGAAGGAGCAGTTCTGTTATCACAAATTGGTATTGTTTGTAATCTCAACCAGCCAAAAACTTCAAAGCAGTGACTCCTTTGCAGTACAGCAAATACCTACATCCTGCAGACAGCCATGATAACATCAGTAACGGGATTACCCAGGAAATTTGCCTTTTAACTTCTCACCCCCAGTCCCAACAATGGGTGCCTAATGGAACCACCAAGTGTTAAAAAAATGTCCCCCTCTGACATCAGTCTTGAGCAGAGGAGACTATGTGAGGACATAATCCATGTGTTTAAAATCCTCAAAGGCATCCATAAAGTTGCCCAAGCAGCATTCCTTCAGCATAAGGGTGACTGACATACTCGAGGACATCAGTGGAAATTAAGGGGAAATACAATTAAAACTGAAGCCAGGAGGCACTTCATAACGCAAAGAGTTCTGGGACTCTGGAAACAAACTGCAGAGACATTTAGTTGAAACAGAAACCTTGACAACCTTTAAGAAAAATCTGGAAGAGATATTGGGACAGCGTAGCTACTATCTAAACAAACAACCTTGATGGACTGAATGGTCTCCTCTTGTTTGTCAAATTTTTTATGTTCTACTTAACATTTCTAGGACATTTTTAATGCACACTGGACAGAACAGCTGAGGGTGAGACAATACCAGACTTGCCTAACCAGACCGACCTAATGAGACTGAGAGGACAAAGCTTGCTGGTTTTCTGAATATTGAAATTGTTTAAAATGTTAACATTTTAACTTGAGTCATTTGCTCATTCACCACTGACAGATCTTTTTCACCTGCCATTTCTAAGCCAGTGATGTTTAAGCAGGATTAGGAGATTGATGCTCGTAAGAGTTGTTAGAGCATTCTTGTTGATATATTTGCTAACCAAGATTTACATCATGAATCGCTAAACAAGAGTTCAAGCTACACCACCACTAACAACCAAGAAGCCGTCCATCAATGGCACTTAGTGAGGAGGTGGGTTAAGACAGTAAAACCAATTGGGTAATGTTAACGATATTTTTGAATGCTTTAATAATTCCATTAAAATTAACAGCAATGTCTAAGCAGTGTATGAAATGTACTATAAAAATAAATATCTTATTATTATTACTTGCACCTAATTTTTCTTTTTTAGTTGTGCTTTTTACCCTATTGAGATCAATATGCATCAGTGGATTTTTTTCCTGTTATTATGTCTTGCATATTAAGTGGTTATTATACAGCTTGATGAAATTAATCATGTAGCTGTTTGTATCACCTACTCTCAGTCATCAGAGCCACTCAGAGGTTAATAAAGATTTGAGTCGGGCTATAATATGATAATCCACAGCGTGTTTAAAACATGTCATGTCTGACAAAACTGTGCAACAGAGCAGGTAAGACAAAGCCAGTGGGTTTAACAGGAAATCAATGATCTCTCAAGTGTGAAACAAGATGTTATTTTGCGTTATTATTTAAAATAATTAGAAGTAATGTATGTTTTTCTTTATGCTGTGTAAAAGCTGCTAGACTAAAGTGGGCTAATTGTGTTCTTCTGCATGTGCACTGCTGGACCCATAAATACAGTATGTCTTGTAAGGCCTTAGAAGGTGTCACTTGCTACATGGTGCTGTGAATGGCTCTTTCCACCAGTTAGCTTTTTAATATTTGTTTCTCAAAGTACACCAGATGGCTCATTGCTTTTTGCAACAGCCAGGAGTTTATTGCTTTGATAAAGCTCTACAACTGAGTTTACTGTGATATACATCAACATGGAGAACAGATACAAAATGTACTGTCCTGTACAATAATGATCTGTGGATTTTGTGTTTTGAAGTGTTTGTTTTAACTAAGGAAATAGAGAATATTCAAACAGAAGATTTTTTGTTTAAATGTATATCTTTTTTTTAAACTAATCAATCAGTTTGGATATTGCAGAAATATTTAAACATGATTAAATGCTTCTTTTAGACATAATTATGTAGAAAATCCAGTTAAAATAATTATAACAAAATCCTCAAAATCTGTTGATATTGGAGATACTCAGTGACAATAAAAATTAATCTATAATTATTAGATTAACATATTCACCATATTTAAACAGGGAGTTTAGGTGGTTTTGTTGAAAATCAGCTCAGTACAGAATATTACAAAGAAAGCTTTCTTCGATAATTTGTCTTATTTTTCTATTTAAATGATCTTAAAAACAAGAAGCACAAACAGATTCTGGTACTGGTTCATGTCTGTACAGTAACATTCCTGTTTTGAATGTTATCTTTATGTCACAGGTGTCTGGGCACACTTATAGGTAATCTAACTTAGACACCATTAAAATATCCGACTACGCCACTCAGTTTTATTAAGAGACTGGGAACTCCTGAAATTTACCAATAATAGCACACAGGTTTCTTTAAATTGGGCGGTGAGTAAACACACAATGAAAGACACAACAGTAATTTCAGAAAAAGGCAACAGTAAGTTCTATTGTACAAGACAATATAAGGTACATTAAAAAGATAAACGAACATAACAGAACCTAAACATATCAGGAATTAATTTCCTTTTTTGTAAAAGGAAAATACACAGTCCACACTCTAAAAGTCCGTAAAAACAAGAATTGGAGGATACAACCTTTAGTGGTGCAGAGTCCAGTTTGGGCACTGTGTTACCCCAACACTTAATTGTTCATGGATGCACTCTGTTCCCCGGCAGAAGTTGTGTTAAATTGTTGACTCCCTGTCAGCGTCTCTTCGTTGTTCCTTCCACTCTGGGCTCCTTGTGTTGCTGGGACCTAGGCACGCCTCATTTCTCGTCTGTCAGCTTCGCTTGGTCCTCTCATGCGGCTTCCCTCTTTCGTTGGACCCACAACTGGCGTCTCCTTGTGGAGCTGTCTCTTCCTCCCTGGAAGTAAATGTTGCCGTCCTTGTGCCTCACGTCGTGCCAGCCAGGTACCCTTGTCTGCCTGCGAGCCCCTGTGCCCTGTCCGAGTGTCTTGGCAGCGTTTCCTGTGGACTCTCCCTCCTGCCTTCTGCTGGCCAGCAGTTTATATTTACTTCAGCCCCTGCTGTTGTCAGTCCTGGACAAACAGTTTAATCAATGGCACATCTAAATTGCCTGGGTTTAACAATTAATAAAAACACAAGTTAACAAAATGTATGGTTACCAAACATTAATAAGTACAGATATGCTGATTAGGAACCAATATTTCCAAGCCAGGTAAATACAGACATCTACCAAGGCCAGACTTCAAGGCAGTGACTCCCTTGCAAGACAGCAAATACCATTAATAAGTACAGATATGCTGATTAGAAACCAATATTTCCAAGCCAGGTAAATACAAACATTCTCTAAGGCCAAACTTCAAAGCAGTGACTCCCTTGCAGGACAGCAAATACCATTAATAAGTACAGACAGCCTTTTAACTTCTCACCCCCCAGTCCCAACAGTGGGTGCCTAATGGAACCACCCAGTGCACAAAAAAAAATGTAAAAGTGTCCCCCTCTGACATCTGTGTGGGTTCAACTCTAAAAACTGCCTCCTGCTACATCATCTTTTAGCATTAAGTGGATTCAGAAAGTATTCAGACCTCTTCACTTTTAACACATTTTGCTGTGTTGCACTCTTATGCTAAAGCAATTTAAATTCATTTTTCCCTCTTCAAACAACACTCAATACCCCAGAATGACAAGCAAAAACAGGATTTTAGAACTGTTTACATTCATTGAAAATAAAAACCTGAAATATCACATTGTCACAACAATTAAAACTCTTTCCTGTGATGCTTGAAATTTGGTTTAGGTGCATCTAATTCTATTGACCATCATTTAGATGTTTCTACACATTGTTTGGAGTCAACCTATGGTCAATTCAATTGATTAGATGTTTAGGAAAACCACACACCTGTCTATTTGAGGTCCCAGAGCGGACAGTGTGTATGAGAGCAAAAAACAAGTTATGGGGTCAAAGGAATTACATGCAGAGCTCAGAGACAGGATTGTGTCATGGTACAGCTCTGAGGGAGGCTACAAAAAATCCCTGCAGCGTTGCAAGTTCCCATGAGCATAACTGCCTTCATGATTCTTTAAAGGAATAAGTTCAGAACAACTGTGATTCTTCCTATAGCTGGTGAACTGACCAATCGTGGGAGAAAGACCTTGGTAAGAGTGTTGACCAAGAACCTAATGGTCACTATGGTTTAGCTCCAGAGGACCTATGTGGAGATGGAAGAAACTACCAGAAAGACAACCATCATTGTGACACTCCACCAAACTTAGCTTTATGGCAGAGTAGCCAGAGAGAAGCCTTCTCCATCAGTAAAAACATATTTGATGATAAACAAGATGCTCTGGTCTGATGAAAACAAAATTAGTGTCATGTCTAAAGGAAACAAGGCACTGCACATCACCTGTGCAATACCATTCCGATGGTTGCTTTCGGATTCAGTAGGGACTAGGAAATTAGTCGTGGTTAATAGCTGAACAGAGCAAAGTACAGAGATATCCTTAATGAAAACCTGCTCCTTAGGGCACTGGACCTCATACTAGGCCGAAGATTCACTCTCCAACAGGACAATAACACTACGCACACAGCAAAGAAACTATAGGAGTGGCTTTGGGTCAACTCTGGGAATATCCTTTAGGTGCCCAGCTATGAACCATATTTAAACTTAGTTGAACATCTCTGGAGAGACTTGAAATAACTGTCCACTGACAGTTTCCATCCAATAGAGCTTGAGTGGATCTATAGAGAAGAACACCAGGAAATCTCTAAATCCATGTGCGTGATGCTTGTTGTGTCATATCCAAGAAGACTCCAGGCTTCTGAATCGCTGCAAAAGGTGCTTCATCAAAATACGTTGTAAAGAGTCTGAATACTTGTGCCAATGTCATATTTCAATTTTTTTTCAAAGAATTTTGCAAATTTTCTAAAATCCTGTTTTTGCTTTGTTATTCTGGAATGTTTAGTGCTGATTGTTGACAGTTGAAATGAATTTGAATGAGTAGAGCACAAGGCCGCATAAGGAAATGTGAAAAAAGCAAAGTGGTCTGAATACTTTCTGAAGGCACTCTATATTAATCAAAGATTTTCTAATGCCTGTGGTTTAATATATGTGTAGCTTCCTGACTTTTAATAGTACATACTGTACATCAGTCAATCAACATTTATTTTAGTTAGCACCATCACAAGGCTCTTTACTGGACTAATAAAGTTACAATTCAATATCAAATTCTACCTTATTAGTACAAAACACAGAGGATGCAAGAAATGCACCAGGAGGACATTAGTAGACCCACAAGCAATATAAATTGGTGATAGCTGCAGCGTAAATTAGAAAACAAGTGTAGAATGCTACATGTGGTAAATGTAGCGTTATACTGACCTGTAAAAAGCAAATATTGTTAAGGATTTAATGATACATTTTGGCACAAGCCTCTGTGACGATGCAGGTCCACTCCACGCTCCCATCTTCTTTATGGGATCCCTGAACCCAACACTGTCGGTAATGTCACCGAGATGAGCTGACAAATGAGGACAATTCTTCATTGAAGCCAGGGGATATTCCCAAAAAGTGCCAATGTGTTTTTATTAAAAACAAAACAATCAATACAGTGTTCAAACAAAAAGTGCAGTGCATCATAGGTTCAATAAATCCATAAAAACAAGTGTTCAGTGGGGATAAAAACAACAATAAATAAATCCGATAGAATCCGAGGTTAAAAATACAGTCTCACTCTTCCTGATCACAGCCCACCTCCGTCTCTCATTCTCCCCGGCTCACCCATTGCTCCCGCAGCCGGCGGAGACCCAACAGCTACAAGCTCCTTTCGGCCGACCTCTGTCCTGGCTTCCATTAAGAAAATCACTGCCAGACCGTCCGAGGTCGGCTCTCCTCCCTTCATCCTTCGCGCTCACGCAGTCACTCCTCAGATCCCTTGGGAGGACACCTGCCGTGCTCACCCCACTCCAGTATAACATTCAGTGGGGTGAAACTAGCCCCGAGAGCGCCACAACCTAACGCTCCTTTGCGGGGCCTCAGCTAGTGCTGTCTCCTCCTTACAGGCGGCCAGATCGTAGCTGCTAAGACGGCTCTTTCACGTCTTCTAACCTCTTTCATTTTCTTCATCTAGCCATCTATCCCTTGATCCATCTATCTCCCCTTCCTGCTGCCAACCCGTATATATAGCACCATCTCAGTGAGTGCAGCTCCTTAAATCACACGCCGAAGGAAGCCAATGAAGCAGTTGAGAATGACCACACCCACACGTGCAGGTGCGACTCGCTTTCAACTACCTTATTAACTCCCCGCAATCGTGCAATAGCGCCCACGGATAGAACAACACAGCTATACAGATTTTAAAACCTGGCCCATCTTTTTGAAGCTGCGGACCCGCTATACCACAGCCTCATCCTTACATCTTATATGTACCATATAGTTGTACTTTATATTGGAATTAACTTTAAACTTACCTTATTGAAATATGTGCCTGTTTTTAAAGTGGTTTTGTGGGTAAGTTTAAGTCTTGATTTACGTTATCTGTCTAGCAATGTAATACATGGGGGATTCCTAAAAGTCCATCAGTTTTAAAAGAATAAAAAGAAATAACCTTATTTTTTTCTCAAAAGCCAAATTTTTTCTCTATTACTCCACATAATTGCCATCAGAGCCAAAGCACTTTTGCCATCTGTGGATCCATTTTTCAGAACACCCCTGTAAATCATCTTTTTTCAGCTTTGTCAGCTCTTCATTCACTGCCTTGTTCATGTCTTCTCGATCCTCATGGCATTTTCTACACATGTTGCCCATGATTTTCGTGGAAGAGCCGGAAACCACAAGGGGGCAGGTTGGGATAAATGGCAATGAAAAAGCAGTAGAGCATGAACACTTGTTTGTTGTCATTGGAGAGATTCAGTTGTGGGCACACACCACGTTCACTTCTAAACTTAATTTCTTGTCTACATGATGATCTACTGTATAAACCTGAAAATTTCAGGAGGTTTTTTGTGAATTGTTGAATAAGTTTATCTGAAAAATCAACTGTAGGAAATAAATTCAAAGGTCTAGGTGAACTGACCTTTGGAAGTCTCCTCATAAGGTTTTGAAACACCAAAACCTAAGAGCTTTTTGCTGTGCTCTCAGATGGTGATAGTGAGATATTTTTGAGATAGCAGAGCTTTATGAGATCAAGTTATACTAGTCGTCTAATTCTATTCATTCCTTGACTGTTTAATTTTTTTCAGAAAGTGTTTGGGATGCGGAATATGGAATATTTATGTTTATATGTTTATTGAACATTTCTCTTAACCATTTTTCTTTCAAACACAATTGAACTATTTGATGTGATTCACAGGAGTCAGAACTTGGATATGACTAGGGTTAGGCACAAATGGATAAAAATAATTTAAGGTGACAAAGATTTATCCAGGGAGCTGGCCAGCTTGATTAACAGACTAACATTGAACTTGGACATAGGTATGTGGCTGATGTAAAACCTAACTTGAAGCCAGTCTTATGAAAATGAATTAATTCATTTATTTTACAAAACCAGTTATTCACAGGGGAATAAAGCCTATCACCAGAAGAGGCGGAAGTCCATCACTGGCCACACTTACACCCACGGGGCAAATTTATGGATAATGGAGAAATCCAGCTGGACGAAAATTACACAGACAGGGAGAGAATGTGCAAACTTCACATCGATAGTGGCTAAGTCAGGAGTTACAATGTAGACTGCGATATGCTGGCAATAAAATTTATGTAAATCCACTTTATCATTTTATTTTAATACTAGCTGTGCTACCTGTCAAAGATGGTTTGAAATCTAAATTATCAAAGTAGACCTCAACATTAACGTTCGTAGAGCAGAATGCAAGCCATATGCCTCTGTGATATGCCATTTGGCATGGAATCGTAAAAGCAATGTTAACGTTTGTGATGTGCCATCTGTTAGAATGACAAAACCAATGCATTTTATTACTAAAAATGTTTGTGATTTAACATCTTTTAGAATGTCAGAGAAACAGCAACCGGACACACAGACACTTCTCTTTATATTAAGGTGGAAAAGAATAATATATGCTTAGCTTTATGAAGTAATGGGTACTTTTTTTATAACTCCTTATTCTCACTCAGAAATGTGATCTAATTTTTAATGATACCTGCATTGTAAAAGTTTTGAAAGTTTATCAAGAGCAGAGTTTTGAGTTTTTGGTAAATAATTGACTGTGTAATAATAAAAGTACAACACTTTAAGTTATACTCTATACATTAATACAAGATGCTTCACTAATTTAATCACTATTTACTGTAATTAAATTCTAATGATGGCTTGATTAGTTAAGGATTAGAGCAGCAGATCATTTTACAACAGTGCACATGAGTAATAAGAATTTATTTTTATCTCATATTGAATCAAAATAAATAATTAAAGTAGTAATCTTTTTGGGTTTATCTAACTTATTAAGTTATTCTTGTTAAAGATTAAAACCCTGCAGCAGAAAATCTGAAGAATATAGTTAATAATATATAAAGCCATTCTTTCACAAAATCTTTGGTAATTAAATAATATCTTTCTTTTTGTAGTAATTATTTTCCTCAGTGGCTCGGCACGCTGGCTTCTAACTTAGCACAACTAAAATGAAGAAGTGTCATGCACAAAATACAAAAAGTGGCTGCATGAGTTGTGTAGCTGCTAGATAATGAACTGAATTGAGTGCTATGCTGACAATAACCCGCCGCAGATCCGTATGGTATCAGCTGAATTCTCTGAGTGTCTTACAGATACTGCCATCTGGATGAAGGAACATTAAACCACTTGGCTTGTTCTAGCTCTTTAGATGGCCAACACTTGCTACTTATTTTCTGAAAACTTCAATTCTTCCTGTGTGATGTGATTTTGGATGTCTGTCAATTAAGCTCACTATCAAATGTAGTGGACCAATAAGCTGCCTGGTGGGCCTGCTCAATTGACCCAATCAACTATGGCACAGTAAGGCTAAGCAACAAAAATTACAGTTGTTTAGACTGTGGAAAAAACTAATACTCTGAGCTGGTGGTCCTTTGAAGAAAAGAATGTGAAAGTCAAACTGATCAGGCCAACTGGCTCACCTGTTCCCCCCTTGGCATTCTTCTATGGTACAAGCTGTTGTAGACAGTTGTGATGGAGTCATCTGATGGTTGAACTCGAGGAATTCACTCATAGCTATTGTCTCCTACTTTCTCTTTAACTTTTCAAGACCAGGGTCAGGACAGCAGTAGTGTCCAGTTCTACTGAAAAATGCTTCTTAAAAAGGAGATTCTGAAAATTCAAAAAATATGCAGCCCACTCTGCTCAGGTACTGTGGATTCAAAATGTTGTTAGACCCCTTCACTACTGCACACTTTACCGGATTGTAGATTAAACTTTAAATGGATCAATTTTCCATTTTGCTTATTAATCTACAATCAATAGACCATAATAAAAAGTGAAAACATTTTCTGAAACGTTTGCAAATTTATTAAAAAGACAAAAACTGAGATCTCTCAAGTATTTAAACCCTTAATTAAGTACTTTGTAGAAGCCTCATTTGCAGTAATTACCACTACCAGTATGTCTCTGTAAGCTTTGCACGCTTGCATTTGGACAGTGTATCCCATTCTTCCTGGCAGATCTTCTCAGCCTCCATTAGACTGGGTGGGAAGTGTCTGTAAACTGCCATCTTCAAGTCTCTTCACAGATGTTTTATGGGGTTCAAGTCTGAGCTTTGGGTTAGCCACTCAACGGAAGTCAGAGACTTCTCCCAAGCCACTCCACTATTGTTGTGGCTATATGCTTTGCATTATTTGTGAGCTAAAATGTGAACCATTGCTCCAGTTTGAGGTCACATGCACTCTAGAGCAGGTTTTCTTCAAAGACCTCTCCATAATTAGCTGCATTTATCCTTTTCTCAATTCTGAGCAGTCTCCTCTTCCCTGCCACTAAGAAGCAACCCCATTTTGTGATGCTGTCACAATCATCCTTCACCATAGGGATGGTATTAGGCAAGTGATAAAGAGTGCCTGGTCTTCACCAGACATAGTAATTAGAGTTATGTCAAAGAATTCAATTTTTGTCTATCACCTTTTTCCTCATGCTCTCGGAGTCCTTTAAATGTTGTCTGGCAAAATTCAAGCAGGCCACTCTACCATAAACATCTGATTGATGTAGTGCTGCTCAAATGTTCATCCTTCTGGCAGGTTCTTTTATCTCAACAGAGGACTTCTGAAGTTCTGCTAGAGTGACCATTGAGTTCTTGGTCACCTCCCTGACTAAGGCCCTCTTGCCCAGGATACTCGGTATGTCCAGGCCACCAACACTAGGAAGAGTCCTAATGGTTCCAAGCTTTTTCCATTTCACAATTATTAAGGCCACTGTGCTCCTTAGAACACTCAAAATTGTTTCACATCACAATTTGATTGTGGACGTCTACAGAGAGTTTCTTGGATTTCATAGCTTGGCTTTTGTCCGGACATGCATTGTGAATTGTGGGAACTATTGACAGATATGTGTTGTAAATGGCGTCCAATCAATTCAGTTTGCCACAGGACGACTGGATCATTGCTAGCTTTAGCACTAATTAGGGGCTTAGACCCCCCCCCCCCCCAATAATGCAGCCACTTCAACATATTTACATGTTGGAAAAGCAGGGTGACGTTTTCCAGATTATGAGCTGGTGGGGGGGTCTCTTGGAGTTTTTGCGCTGTCGACAAGAGTTTTCAGAACACAGAATGGGAGGAAGAAGGGCTGGGCTCTTGAAGATCAGAAGATGGAAGACTAAGTCCATTGAATGGGTTGGTGGTGAGGGCTCTCAAAGATCTTGGGCTGGACACTGGAGATCAGGGGCTAAAGCTACAGGAGCCCCCACCCCCCATGACAGCACTAAAGTGGACCCCAATCAAAATCTAGAAATATCTCCAGGGTAATTAAAGTAAATAGAATGAGCCTGACCACAATTTTGAGTGCCACAGCAAAGGGACTGAATACTTACATAAATGAGAGATGTCAGTTTCTGATTTTTAACACATTTGCAAATATTTCCAAAAACATTTTTGATTTAAATACTGAGGCTGGCTGGGCATTTCTTATACTGACAGATGAAGTAGATTTTCTTGGAGCAGTAAGAAGTTCTAAACCTTATGATGACATGGGTATGGGTAATGAGCGGTAAGCAGAGCCCACCTGCTTTGTATGCATTTTGACACAGAAGGCACTAAACCTAACTGCAAACCAATTCAGGGACAATCCAGTGACAAGAGCAAAGCGGTCGATTAACTAGTGTGCATTAGTATATGGAACAATAGGTTCTGAATAGCCTATGATTAAAGAATTCAGTTCACAGTTCTACTTCAAAAAGGTGGATTAATTTATTTTTTGGATCCTTCATAAAGGGAAACTATCATAAGTAGAAAATAATTCTTGTTTTGTCCTTAGGAAATCTCTGATTATAAATTATGTCTCCCCTTTGATTACACTGCCCTGCCCTTTTGGAGATCATTGCTTGCCCTTGAGTTCTAGTTTTCTCTTAGAAATAATAGCTGAATGTAACTTTTTACAGTTATGATGCAACAGACATGAAGGAAAATTAAAGTTGAAGGAAAGGGGGAGTATTAACGGTAGCTTATAAGCAATAAGAAAGACTATCTCAAAATAAAATGGATTAAACACAAAGTGATGTCCTTGCAAATACAGCATGGTGACATGGAGATTGATTTGCTGCCTGACTGCACTTGAACTTGAGAGCTCCCTGGGTTTGAATTGGATTTCAGTTTGAATGTTTATGTGTAAAAAGCATCGAAACAAGTTATAATTTTACGTACCAATAATTGTTCTAAGCTGCTCTTGAATTGAGTAATTATTTTTAGAGTTATTGTGTCCACAGACACACATCCTGAGTCACAGACAGAGATGAACACACACACACACACAAAGACAAACGTCATTATCAGGGATTCAGCTTATTTTTGTCTTGCACTGTTCAGAACACATTTGTAAACTGCAGCTCATTAAAAGAGACGTTTGGTGTTTTTCAAGCCAAAGGTATGTATTCACAGTCATGGTACTGTATATGTTTATTTACTACATGAAATTGTGTTTAAAAGTAAAGCATCTAAAAAATATCAAGCCCACGCTTACATTTTCTAATTTAGCTAATGACTACCTTTAACATCAAACAGCTAAACCATGCAACATTTACTGTACCAACACAAACTATTAACAAAAGATAACAGGCAATCTAAAGGTGGAAACGATTCTTTGCCACAACATCAGTACTATCTATTGATGATGCCAAAACACTTAATTTGTAGGTCTGAATAATTAAAGCAAAGATCTGTAACCAGGATATTTACATCAAAAAGCTGCATGTCAAAATCTTGTTTTCTATCCATAATCTTGGATGGTTTGAAAATGCATGCCACTGACCTTTTAACGCAGCACAACATTGATCTCACATGCTATGCACATCTAGAGAATTACCTAGCCATGTTAAAACAACATACACAAAATGGTGGCACCCATGAATCACAAAATGGCAGCTGAAAAGACATGATACAGAGTTAAGAATAACAAAAAACAAGCTCTAAATAGACCTTAGAAATACATTCTGAACTCTACAAAACCTCTAACTAAAAAAATACACACAAAACCCCTAGGCATAGGAGGAAAAATCTCAAAATTCCAGCCAGTCGTAACACAAACATACAAGTTATGTTAAGCAAACTGAGAAACAGAATAATTTCCATTTTGTTAACATGAAAAAATCAAGACCATATCAAATTTTTCAACATTTTAATGTCAATGTTGCCAGACGACAATGGAGGAGAGGAAACACTACTGGAGAAAGTAAAGCTCTGCAGTGTCTGTGGTAGATAATAACAGATAAAGTAATAGCCAAATTCAAACAAAGACATCACTCTAATGACTTGGCTTAACTGGCCACCCATCCCATACTGGGCATTCTGTAGAATCCTAAGTACATGCCAGGCTGAGTAAAAAGGACAGTAAATTGTTTTGATGTTTTATTCCAAGGTTCCCACTTTCTCTGGTGTCACTTTCTACAAGCAGAAGTAGAAGCTTCACAATGTAGCAGCAACACCAAGAAGAGAACCCAAATGCAAGAAGGTTAGCACCAGTTCATAATGAATTCTGACATTTATTTTTGAGCCAATGACAACACTGCTTCAATACAAACAACCTAATCATCAGCTCTAATCTTTTCAAGATAAAATAGTTTTCTAAGATTGATGGGACACTCCTTACACATACAGGAAGGGCATTATCTATTTTTAAACAATAGCTAAACCATAGTATTTTTATGAAACCTTTAGATGATCAGCATCTTGAGATGGGAAGGTAAGAATAGGTGTTTACTCAGTAACCCTCCCAGGCTTCATATAGCAGGAAGGGCAAGATTCACCTCACCACCCTCCAGTGCAAAATTTTGTTGGGATCAGATATCTAAGCCTCAAAGAAAATGTCCAAATAACAGGGGCCATTCAACCAAGCTGGCTCTACCTTACTGTTGTTGACATATTATTACTGAGTAGAACTAACAACATGTCATCTGTCCTCATCCTGCAAGATCTCTCCTCAGCTTTCAACACAGTCAACCACCAGATCCTAATTGCCTCCCTCTTTGACCTTGGCATCACTGGAACAGCCCTCAGGTGGTTTGAGTCCTACCTCTTGGGCAGATCCTTCTGTGTGTCCTGGTGAGGAGAAATATTAAGGATACCTCAGACAATCATTAGGGTGCCCCAAGGATTGGTGATGGGCCATCTTGTCTTTTCTCTATGCACATCATCATTAGACCCATCATTCTGGTCCACCGTTTCTCCCATCAGTGCTTAGCCGACAAAATCCCTCCACAGATCCACATGGAATCTGCTAGATTCTCTGCATGTCTTACTGGAAAGGTGCTATATTGATTAAATGTATTATCATTATTTTTATATTGCTGCCTGGATGAAGGAATATCATCTGCAGCTCAACCTGGCAAAGATGAACCTCCTTGTTTTTTCAGCACTCCACCTCTGTTTAGCTCAGCTCGTTGTTGCTAACACGCTACAAGTTTGTATCCAACCTTGGAGTGGTAATCAATGACCAGCCATTCTTCACTGACCATATTGCTACAGTCTCTCGGTGAGGATCATTATCTCAGGAACACTTCTGATGATGAGAACATCAGATGAAGCATTCATCAGACTTCACTCCCTGAAACACTGGCTGAAGGCTTTCTGTGAAGAGAACTGTTTTGGCTTCGTAATTAACTGGGATCAGTTCTGGGAGAGACCGCGGTTCTTCAGGTGAGATGGCCTACATTCCACTAGATTCGGAGCTCCGGTCCTCTCCGAAAATACTGCTATGTAAACACAACGCTTTAAGTATTGAGTAATAGTACAGAAACTTCACTCATTAAAGTAGTAAATGACTTGTGGGTAAATGCAGACAGAGGCCGTTTATTTGTTCTCATCCTCTTAGATCTGAGTACCGCATTTGATACCATTGATCACAATATTCTTATAAATCGCCTTAGTCAGTTGGTGGACCTCTCTGGCAGTGTCTTAAATTGGTTTGAGTCTTACTTGACAGGTAGACAATTCTTTGTTAGTTGTATTGATTATACTTCAAAGACACATGATATTTTACATGGTGTCCCACAAGGATCTACTGTATCTTGGGTCCATTGCTCTTTTCAATCTACATGCTTCTATTAGGTCAGGTTATCTCAAGGCATAATGTTTGTATGTAAACTAAAAGTAAAAAAGTAAAAGAATTCATGAACCTCCTGGACTCTTTTGATTTGAACCAGCACATTAGTCAGCCTACACACAAAGCAGGTCATACATTAAACTTAGTAATTACTAAAGGACTAAAAGTTGATGTGAAGCAGATCATTGATATTGGTCTATCAGACCATTTTCTCTTACTATTTAATATAGAAATAATGATAAAAAATATTCACAAGAAGCATATTGTTAAAAAAACGCTTCTTTGATCCATCAGCAGCTTCAAAATTTACAAACATTCTAAGCAACCAGTCCATTTGTAGTGCTTACTACAATAGTGAGAGTAAGTCTTCTAGTACTGTTATACCATGGAAGACCCAAGGAGTATCTGATCTAAAGAAAACATGTCGGAAAGCTGAGCATAAATGGAGAAAAACTAAACTGATTATCCACTATGAGATATCGAAGGTTAAAGTAACAGAATACAACAACATAGTAATCCCAGAATCTTATTCTCTACAATTGATCGTCTGCTAAACCCAGGTCACTCAATGGAATGCCTCCAAAATACTTCCAGTGAAACTTGTGAGGCTTTTGCTATATTTTTTAATCAAAAAATTAATGTTATTAGAAATAATATAGTACATCTCCCCAAACACTGATCCTCTGAAACCCCTGTACTCCATTATAAACAGATTAAATTCTTTCACTAGGATAGATTTACCTGATTTATATAAAATAATTTCTCAACTGAGACCCTCCACCTGCGTCCTTGACCCAATATCAACAAGTTTTTTCAAAGAAGTATCGGGCGTGCTAATTGATAGTATTCTTGACATAGTAAACTTGTCATTAGATACGGGGTCTTCCCAGACTGTCTTAAGACTGCTGTAGTTAAACCCCTGCTCAAGAAAAATAATCTTGACTCCTCTGCTTTTGAAAATTTTAGACTTATTTCTAACCTGCCTTTCCTAAGTAAAATTCTAGTGAAGGCAGTCATTATGCAGCTTAATGATCACCTCAATAAACATGGTAATCTTGATAAGTTTCAGTCAGGTTTCAGAACAAATCACAGTACAGAAACTGCACTCGTTAAAGTAGTAAATGACTTGCGGGTAAATACAGACAGAGGCCGTTTATCTGTTCTCATCCTCTTAGACCTGGGTGCTGCATTTGATACCATTGATCACAATATTTTTAGAAATCGCCTTAGTCAATGGGGGGGCCTCTACGGCAGTGTCTTAAATTGGTTTGAATCCTACCTGGCAGGTAGAAAATTCTTTGTTAGTTGTGGTAATTATACTTCATGACACATCATATTCTATATGGTGTTCCACAAGGCTCTATCCTGGGTCCGCTGCTCTTTTCGATTTACATGCTTCCGTTAGGTCAGATTATCTTGGAGCATAACATGAGCTACCACAGCTATGCTGATGACACACAACTGTATTTATCAATAGCACCTGACGACCCCAACTCTCTTGATTCACTGACACAATGTCTTACTTGTGTTTCTGAATGGGTGGGTAGTAATTTTCTCAAACTAAATAAAGAGAAAACAGAAAGTTTAGTGATTGGCAATAATGGATATAATGAGGTTATTAGAAATAAACTTGATGCATTAAGAGTAAAAGTCTAGACGGAGGTAAAGAATTTAGGGGTAACTATTGACTCTGACCTGAATTTTAACATCTTAACCGCCCTCTGCCGGATATATCCAGCATCGTAGCGTTATTGCTGATGCCTTACTGCCGGAATTATCCGGCACATTTGCCTATGGTTATGTGAATGCCTGGCGAGTAGTATAACTGACAGTTTGGCGTGGGTATTATTACTACATTGTATTTCAACAACTCTGCGGTTGTATTGGCCGGTCACGTGATGTGATTCAGAAGTGAAAGCTGTGAATATGGTGAAACGTAAACTGACTTCAAGTGAGGTTTTGCAGGCGATTTTGGACAATAATTCTGATCATGATTGTAGCAGTTCTGAAGAAGATTTTAGCGACAATGATGACCAGCAACGTGCGCTGCATGATACTGTGAATGACAACGCATCGGATGATGGCGATGAGTGGGTGTATCCCCAGCATCTCAACTGGACTGCTGCCCGTGGTGAACTACCATTTCTGCATCCGTTTGAGGCAACGTGTGGATTTACTGTTGCTGTAAACAATTACACTGCTGAGCAGTTTTATGAGCTGTTTATGTCACCTGCCTTGATCAGACATTTTGTTCATCATACACATCTGTATGCAGCACAGTTTACTGAGAAAAATCCCAATTTACCTCCACATTCCCGTGTTCATGCTTGGGTAGACACTGATGAAAACAAAATGAAAAAATTCAATGGGATTTTGATGTTGATGGGAATAATCAGAAAACCAGATATTGAGATGTACTGGTCTACAGATCCTATGTATGCAACACCTATTTGTGCAGCTATCATGAAACGTAACCGATTCTCTTTGCTGCTGAAATTCTTTCATTTGAATGACAACAGCAATGAGCCAGATAAGAAAGATCCAAACCGTGACCACTTGTTCAAGCTACGTCCTTTGATTGACCATTTATTTGAAACACTTCAGCAGGTATTTCAGCAGGTAAATACTGCTTGAATAAATGAAAAAAGTAAAAAAACGAAAATTGTTCAGATTTCGCCCGGCATGGGGAATATTTAGGGAGTTGGCGGTTAAAGGGTTAAATCACATATTAATCAGACTAGCAAAATACCCGCGCTTCGCAGCAGAGAAGTAGTGTGTTAAAGAGGTTATGTAAACATATATATACATATACATATATACATATATATACTTATCTACATATACAGATATCTACATATACATATATATACATACAGTGGTGTGAAAAACTATTTGCCCCCTTCCTGATTTCTTATTCTTTTGCATGTTTGTCACACAAAATGTTTCTGATCATCAAACACATTTAACCATTAGTCAAATATAACACAAGTAAACACAAAATGCAGTTTTTAAATGATGGTTTTTATTATTTAGGGAGAAAAAAAATCCAAACCTAAATGGCCCTGTGTGAAAAAGTAATTGCCCCCTTGTTAAAAAATAACCTAACTGTGGTGTATCACACCTGAGTTCAATTTCCGTAGCCACCCCCAGGCCTGATTACTGCCACACCTGTTTCAATCAAGAAATCACTTAAATAGGAGGTGCCTGACACAGAGAAGTAGACCAAAAGCACCTCAAAACCTAGACATCATGCCAAGATCCAAAGAAATTCAGGAACAAATGAGAACAGAAATAATTGAGATCTATCAGTCTGGTAAAGGTTATAAAGCCATTTCTAAAGCTTTGGGACTCCAGCGAACCACAGTGAGAGCCATTATCCACAAATGGCAAAAACATGGAACAGTGGTGAACCTTCCCAGGAGTGGCCGGCCGACCAAAATTACCCCAAGAGCGCAGAGACGACTCATCCGAGAGGTCACAAAAGACCCCAGGACAACGTCTAAAGAACTGCAGGCCTCACTTGCCTCAATTAAGGTCAGTGTTCACGACTCCACCATAAGAAAGAGACTGGGCAAAAACGGCCTGCATGGCAGATTTCCAAGACGCAAACCACTGTTAAGCAAAAAGAACATTAGGGCTCGTCTCAATTTTGCTTAGAAACATCTCAATGATTGCCAAGACTTTTGGGAAAATACCTTGTGGACTGATGAGTCAAAAGTTGAACTTTTTGGAAGGCAAATGTCCCGTTACATCTGGCGTAAAAGGAACACAGCATTTCAGAAAAAGAACATCATACCAACAGTAAAATATGGTGGTGGTAGTGTGATGGTCTGGGGTTGTTTTGCTGCTTCAGGACCTGGAAGGATTGCTGTGATAGATGGAACCATGAATTCTACTGTCTACCAAAAAATCCTGAAGGAGAATGTCCGGCCATCTGTTCGTCAACTCAAGCTGAAGCGATCTTGGGTGCTGCAACAGGACAATGACCCAAAACACACCAGAAAATCCACCTCTGAATGGCTGAAGAAAAACAAAATGAAGACTTTGGAGTGGCCTAGTCAAAGTCCTGACCTGAATCCAATTGAGATGCTATGGCATGACCTTAAAAAGGCGGTTCATGCTAGAAAACCCTCAAATAAAGCTGAATTACAACAATTTTGCAAAGATGAGTGGGCCAAAATTCCTCCAGAGCGCTGTAAAAGACTCATTGCAAGTTATCGCAAACGCTTGATTGCAGTTATTGCTGCTAAAGGTGGCCCAACCAGTTATTAGGTTCAGGGGGCAATTACTTTTTCACACAGGGCCATGTAGGTTTGGATTTTTTTTTCTCCCTAAATAATAAAAACCACCATTTACAAACTGCATTTTGTGTTTACTTGTGTTATATTTGACTAATGGTTAAATGTGTTTGATGATCAGAAACATTTTGTGTGACAAACATGCAAAAGAATAAGAAATCAGGAAGGGGGCAAATAGTTTTTCACACCACTGTACATATACACATCCACATATACATATATATATACATATACAAATTTACATATCTACATATATATATACATATGTACATATATATACACATAAATATATACATATGTACATATATATACACATATATATACATATGCACATATATATATATATATATATACTAGCAAAATACCCGCGCTTCGCAGCGGAGAAGTAGAGTGTTAAAGAGGTTATGAAAAAGAAAAGGAAACATTTTAAAAAGAACATAACATGATTGTCAATGTAATTGTGTTGTCATTGTTATGAGTTTTGCTGTCATATATATATATATATATATATATATATATATATATATATATATATATATATATATATATATATCAAAATACCCGCGCTTCGCAGCGGCGAAGTACTGCTTTAAAATTTTAAATAATAAACTGAGGGAAATTATACCAATAATTATTTGTTAAGGATCTCTTTGTATACCATGTTGTCAGTTCGCCCCTCCGGTTGTAATATGACCATGTTGTGCGCTGAGCTTACTCTTGAGCATGCAACGTATACTTGGCCATGTGAAAAGGAAATCAAGAACAGCAAGACCGCGCCAGCTGCGGAGCTCAGCTTGGAGCGAAATGAAGTGAATGAAATGAGGTGAATGGGAGGGGAGATGATCACGTGACTCCAACACCCGCCTTAACTCTCCATCCCTCCACAAACACACAAACACAGTCTCTCGGATCCCAACTCTCCTTTATATATATAGATAAATAGCAAAATACCCGCGGTTCGCAGCGGAGAAGTAGTGTGTTAAAGAGGTTATGAAAAAGAAAAGGAAACATTTTAAAAATAACGTAATATGATTGTCAATGTAATTGTGTTGTCAGTTATGAGTGTTGCTGTCTTTTATATATATATAATATACACACACACACATATAAACATATATATACATATACATATATACATATACTAGCAAAATACCTGCGCTTCGCAGCGGAGAAGTAGTGTGTTAAAGAGGTTATGTAAACATATATATACATAAACATATATACTTATATACATATCTACATATACACATATCTACATATATATATATATATACATACATACATTCACATATATATATATATATATATATACATATATATATATATATATATATATATATATATATATATATATATATATATAAACTGTATATATATATATATATATAAACTGTATATATATATATATATATATATATATATATATATATATATATATATATATATATATATATATATATACTGTATATATACATATGTACTTAGTGGCTCCTGTATTTAGGATATAGCAGGTTGGATAATGGACGGATGGACATTTGTATGCATAGCCCCATTTGCCCGTTTTCGTTTTTTTTCTTTCTTCAGTAATATTTCAGCAAACCCGGAGCTTGTCAGTTCAAATCGTGGTACTGACACCACTGTGTGACCTTGAGGAAGTCACTTCACCTGCATGTTGTGCAAAAAACAAAAGTAATGTAACAAATTGTACCTCAGATGTTGTAAGTTGGTGGAATAAAGGCATAAGTAAAATAGATAAATATGTATTATACACATAGGAACTATTCATTTATTTTCAGTTAAGTCATCTGCAGCAAACTTTTATAAATGAGGGTTTCTGATTTTTAGATAGTGCAAACTGTTTCTTCTTTATTGACGTTTTCTCTTGGAGAGCTTTTTTCATTTTATTGAAAATGAAAGCAGCAGCTGCCAAAATATGTAGCTTTTTTATTAATTTTTCAACATTGTGTAAAATAAATGTATAAAGTAACATAAAAACTTTAAATACTGGTTATTGTTTTACACTAAAAAATTACTACAGAGATAGAAAAAAAGTAAAATGGATATGTTCTTTTTCTTTAAGGAGATTAAATATTACTGAAGAAAGAAAAAAAAAAATGAAACAGCCAAATGGGGCTATGCATACGAACTTAAAAGGTTTAAATAAAACAGACATATATATTTTATTTTTACTTGCTTAACTTGTGGAGGGTGTATCCTGTAGCAAAGCCCTAACTTTTTTCGTGAAAGCCCGTTTCAGTCAATAAGTCTTATGTGTGTGTTTATGTATGTGTGTATATATATATGTAGATATGTGTATATGTAGATATGTATATATATGTATATGTATATAAATGTTTTTGTGTGTGTGTATATTATATATATAATATATATATATATATATATATATATATATATATATATATATATATATATATATAAAAGACAGCAACACTTATAACAATGACAACACAATTACATTGACAATCATGTTACGTTATTTTTAAAATGTTTCCTTTTTTTTTCATAATCTCTTTAACACACTATTTCTCCGCTGCGAAGCGCGGGTATTTTGCTAGTATATATATATACATATATATACACACATACATGCAGTTTCAATAACATAGAAATCAATATAAACATTAACATCATTATCATATGAGAATATGAAGTAATATATAAGAAGCACATTTCATATAAATATAAATTATTAAACAGTAAAATCTTCTTCTGTAATTTGCTACCGTGGCAATTTGTGTGTCTGTCCAGGATTTTAAATCACCTGTAGCTCGCAAACCGTTTCACCTATTGACTTGAAATCTGGTACACATATAGTACGTCACGTCTACTATCCGCTTCATGGGTGATGATTGTATTACTCTTTTTATCTTTATTTTATTTTATTGTAGAATCAACTCCTATCTGCGCACACCAGGGCGGCTGTGGGCGGATGCGTATGGTGTATTCACTCCATGTTATCGTGCATTGCGCTGTCACTGGTATTTTGATAAAAGAATTTGAACAACATATAAGAAGCGTATAAATTATTAAACAGTAAAACATTAACATTTAAGAAGAAAAGTTACATTAAGTACTACTGCAGTGCCTTCGGGTATACCTCATTTTTTGTTTGCCCATTACATGCTTAAATGTATACATTTTTTGGTGTACCTACCCGAGAACACGCGACATATAACCGAGCATGGGAGAAGCATGGATTTTAAACTCGCGTTGAGTTCATCTGCTGGTCTCCCTCGTGGAATAACTGGTAATGTTTGACTAAAATCTACAGCGAGTAAAATGACATTACCTCCTTTTTTTTTTTTTACGATCTCTGAGATCTTGCTTTTTTCGGTTCAAGGCTTAATAAGCTGTTTTATGTTGTATGGTGTACTTATCCCAAACCATCATCTTTGAATGTTGCAAGACTTTCGCCTTGTATGTAGATCGGGGTAATTACATTCATTGCATTCCTAGTCTGAATCACAATCTGATTGTATGGGTGGTTACCTGGCACTGTAGGGTTGCCACCCGTCCTTTAAAATACGTAATTGTGCCGCATTTGAGAATGAAATTGCGTGTCCCGTTTTGAATCAATACTGGACGGGATTTGTCCCGTATTTTTTTTATCATTTTTTTTAAAGCAGCGTCTCATGCAAATCATCCCCCACGCATTTTATGAAGATGCCTCCTTTCCTACTTTTGATTGGGTAATACTTGATGTCATCGTTAGTTTGATTGGTCTTTTTAACTGTCCAGTGAGGAGGGCGGGTCTTTTAAGTAGAGTCTGCAAACTGTTGGCACTGAGATGTGGCACCCGCTGCAGTATGCATCCCTTATTTTTTTGTATTAAAAGTGGTAACCCCACCTGGCAGGTAACACTTATGTTTGGTCATGAAGTCGTCTAAAATCCGCCACGTGCCCTCTTTTAATTGCGAGAAGCAGATATATATAGCCAAATTCTCGCGGTTCGTTGCAGCGAAGTACTGCTTTTAATTTTTTAATAAGAAAAGAAAACCTTTTTAAACGGATCGAAAATATACCAATAACAATTTGTTAAGGATCTGTTTTTTTCTGAACCTCGCTTTTCACAGCTGTCGCGCTACGGCGTGTGTTTCGTTTATTTGACAGTATGTAGATCGTGGTAATTACATTCATGGCATTCGTTTTCTGAATCACAATCTGACTGTATGGGTGGTTACCTGCCAGGTAACGCTTGTGGTTGGTCAGGAAGTCGCCTTACATCCGCCACGTGCCCTCTTTCTGTTTCCAGAAGCTGATCATAGAATGGTTTTAATAGTTTACTTTCAAATAATGCAAAGAGTATGCGACACGTGTTTCTCCCTAATTCTGGGCTCATCAGGCATACACACTCACTGCATCCCCTCTCGTGAATCGAATCTCTATCGTCAGCGCCAGAGTTGAAGCCCCTAACGTTGCGGTCAGCAAGTCGGCTAACATCCGCCATGTGCCATCTTTCAGTTGCGAGAAGCACATCATAGAATGGTTGAAACTGTTGCCCCTAACGTTGCGCCGCAGCGTGTAGTTCGTTTATACCTCGTGTCTTCTCATTAAACTTTTATCTCGCGAATATGTTATTGCAATCCGCAGCGGGAGCGTTTCTATAAACTTAATTTAAACTTACGTTTTACACCGTGCTTTGTTTCCCTTATGAACATGCTTGTATGCTTCACTCGCTCCCTTCTCAATTGTTTAATGAATTTTTTGCTCTTCGCTGTTTGCGGCTCTTCCTTCATTTCCCCCTACTTCGTTCTTTTATCTCGCGAATATGTTATTGCAATCCTTAACGGGAGCATTTCAATAAACTGATTGAAAATAGTTTTGCATTTACCTTTTTAGTAAAAGGCGAGCTTTTAAGCCTGAGAAATCACCCCGTAAATGCACACGTTTAATTGCACATGTGTTAATATGTATGGTTACACAGTATTAAAAGACAGTGAACAACGTCAGTTACCTTTGTTCCCGCGTTTGATAAAAGGCGAGCTTTTAAGCCTGAGAAATCACCCCGTAAATGCACACGTTTAATTGCACATGTGTTAATATGTATGCTTACACAGTATTAAAAGACAGTCAAAAATTAACGTCATTTACCTTCGTTCCCGCATTTGACTCGTGCTGTAAATCTCTTCCTTGTTTTTAGTTCACGTGATTACGTAGGAGGCGTGATGACGCGATACGTGACTCCGCCTCCTCCATTACAGTATATGGACAAAAAATATGTTCCAGTTATGACCATTACGTGTAGAATTTCGAAATGAAACCTGCCTAACTTTTGTAAGTAAGCTGTAAGGAATGAGCCTGCCAAATTTCAGCCTTCCACCTACACGGGAAGTTCGAGAATTAGTGATGAGTGAGTCAGTCAGTCAGTCAGTCAATCAGTCAGTCAGTCAGTCAGTCAGTGAGGGCTTTGCCTTTTATTAATATGTATAGATTCCCGCGCTTTACAGCGGTGAAGTATTACTTTTAAATTTTAATTAAGAAGAAAAGAAAACCTTTTTAAATTGAGGGAAAATATACCAATAACAATTTGTTAAGGATCTGTTTTTTTGTGAAGCTGCCTTTACACAGTCTGTCCGCTGTTTTATAAACGAACGCCATATAAGGCCATCCTTTCTCCTTGCTTAGCGGTTCTGTATTGTTTTATTGTTTGTTTATTACGATTGTTATAGTTATTGTGTAGGTATTTGAGACTCACTTTTCTGTTCAGGTACCCATTTCCTTTATGTAATCCGCAGATTCTCCGCTATTTTTTGTTCGTTTATTACGATTATAGTTATTTATTGATTCCATTCAGCTTTAGCTGACTGCCTGCTCATATAAGGCGCTCTGCTGTTTTTTTGTGAAGCAGTCTTTACACAGCTTCTCCGCTGTTTTATAAACGAACGCCATATAAGGCCATCCTTTTTCCTTGCTTTGCCAAGGAAGCAGCCTTTTTATTTAATCCACGGGTTCTCCGCTGTTTTATTGTACGTTTATTACGATTGTTATAGTTCTCTTTGTATACCACGTTGTCAGTTCAGCACTCCGGTTATAATATGACCAAGTCGTGCAAGCTTGTTTCGGCAGTAGCTGCACTTATGAATATGCTTGTATGCGTCACTCGCTCGCTTCTTATTGTTTCGCTGCCTTCTCAATTGTGTAATGAATGTTTTCTTCAGCGCTCTTCCTTGTTTTCTACGTACTGCGTTCACAGTCAGTTCATGTGATTACGTGGGAGGCATGATGACGCGATACGCAACTCCGCCTCCCACGGCCAGTGAGCTGCAGTCCATTACAGTATATGGACAAAAAAGAGGTTCCAGTTATGACCGTTACGCTTTGAATTTCGAAATGAACCCTGCCTACCTTTTGTAAGTAAGCTGTAAGGAATGAGCCTGCCAAATTTCAGCCTTCCACCTACACGGGAAGTTGGAGAATTAGTGATGAGTCAGTCAGTCAGTCAGTCAGTGAGGGCTTTGCCTTTTATTATTACTAGGACAGCATTTTTTCATATATTGCAAAAGTTAGACCTCGTATAACTTTGCAAGATGCTGAAAAATTAGTTCACGCTTTTGTTTTCAGTCGGCTAGATTACTGTAATGCACTCTTCTCAGGACTACTAAAAAAACACATCAATCATTTGCAACTAGTGCAGAATGCAGCTGCTAGAATCTTAACTAGGAAAAAAAAATCTGAACGCATCTCTTCAGTTTTGATGTCACTACATTGATTACCTGTGCCATTTAGAGCTGACTTTAAAATACTGCTTATGGTTTACAAAGCCTTAAATAATCTCGCTCCATGCTATATTTCAGAATGTCTTTCACCTTACATACCAAATTGTTACCTTAGATCTTCAAATGAGTGTCTGCTTATAATTCCTATAGCTAAACTTAAAAGACGTGGTGAGGCAGCCTTCTGCGTTATGCACCTAAAATCTGGAATAGCTAACCAATAGAAATTCACCACGCTAATACGGTGGAGCTCTTTAAAAACCTGCTAAAAACCCATTACTTTAACATGGCTTTCTCATAGCTTCATTTTAGTTTAACCCTGTGTGAGAGTTTTCTTCTTTTAAAAATAAAAAGAAGCGCCACAAAAAGAAGTCCAATGGACAAGAAAAAAACACAAAAGAAAACATTTTGTTGATCAAAAGGAAAATGTATATAGCAGTTGATGATTTACAATGGCAAAATGGCATTTTTATACAGTAACAAAAATGAAAAACAGGAAATGGTTGGCAGGAGTTGACGACGATACTGTGAGACAGAAGCTAAGTCATCTAACGAAAAACCGGAAGCAGAGGTGGGTAGAGTAGTCAAAAATTATACTCAAGTAAGAATAGCGTTACTTCAAAATATTATTACTCAAGTAGAAGTAAAAAGTAGTCATCCAAAAAATTACTCAAGGTAAAAAAGTATTTGGTGAAAAGACTACTCAAGTACTGAGTAATTGTTTGATCATAATAAATTATTTATTTTTTAGATATGTAATAAGACAGACAAAAATATAAAATAATGTGCAAATTCTGCTATTTCTAAATAGTAAAATAAAAAATGAGTAAAAATAAATAACATCTTTACAAAATAAAAAAGTACAAATAATACAAAGTTCCAAATCTGAGTTTTTCACAACAAAGCTTTTGAAGCCAATACCTACAGTAGGTAACGTGTGTTTGAACAGTGCAAACTACTTACAGTGATAAGATATACTGTACACTGACAGTGTAATACTGCATATTCACTTTCCCTCCAAATAGCACAGCTGATAGAAAATAACATTAGAATAAAGCAGCTTGTGCACGTACAAGAAGTCTCACTTTACCTTGACTGTCTGTGTCTGTGCATGTTTGGTTAAAATGTGCTTGTTCTTCACTCAGTGAAGTGATGGTTAAGCTTCAGCAGTAGTTGGCTCTCATTTTTCATGTACAAGTGGAACCTTGGATTGCGAGTAACTTGGTTGGCGAGTGTTTTGTAAGATGAGCTAAAATTTTTAATAAATTTTGACTTGATAAACGAGCGAGGTCTTGCAATATGAGTAGTCCGTATATGCTTTGTCTGCCGAGTGTCACGTGATTACAACTGAGCTGATGGTTCTTCTCTCTCTCGCTGCAGGACTGTGGGCAATCGTCAGTTGGCGTGCCTCACTCTTATAGTCAACATCCGTATGAGCGTATACTGTTTACTACAGCATTGTAACCACGTGTGTGTGCTGTGACATGTGAGTCCCCGTCTTGCACCCCAAAACACGAAGCCGAGTCTCAATACTTTAGCAACACCATCTTCATTCAGCTTGAAACAGGAACAGCGCGGTTATTTATTGTAGCGGGATCTGCCACTCTCCTATACACAGACACAGCAGTCAGGCAGGGTCATGCCCAGTTTAGTGGCCAAGTAATACTGTGCTCTGCACATTTATAATGTTCCTTGTTCCTTGTATCACCCATTAATGGCAGGTGCTTATAGCATGACCACGATCTTTTCGGATTCGCTTTTACGTCAAACTGCTACAGCGCTGGGTGCCTGTGGTTGCTTTGGGACATTCTTGGGTGAAATCCCACAAGAGTTTAGAAACTCACTCACACCAGCCATGATTCTTTTCAAAGGTAAAGTGCTGGTTAATTTTTTTTTATGTATTTTTACTTTATTTTTTTGCATTAATCATTTTTATATGAATAGTTTTGTGTTGTGGAACAAATCATCTGAGTTTCCATTATTTCTTATGGGGAAATTCACTTTGATATACGAGTGCTTTGGACTGCGAGCACGTTTCCGGAACGAATTATGCTCTCAAACCGAGGTTCCACTTGTATTCTTTCTTTCCCTGTTCGTTGTCTGTGAGGAGTTTGTGCCGCTATGCCACCACAGTTTGTGTGGTCATGTAACTGCATGGCTACATCTGATTTGTGAAATGGAGTCATGTGATTATTGTTGCTATGTCTGATTGGTGAAATGGAGTCTTGTGATTATTGTTGCTATGTCTGATTGGTGAAACAGAGTCTTGTGATTATTATTGCTACGTCTGATTGGTGAAACAGTCATGCAGTAGATCCACTGGCGGCTTCTCTGTGTCAAAAATAAGAGTAAGAGTAGCATTTCTTCTTCACAAATGTACTCAAGTAAAAGTAAAAAGTATGGTGCAGTAAAACTACTCTTGAAGTATAATTTTTTTTAAAAAGTTACTCAAGTAAATGTAATGGAATAAATGTAACTCGTTACTACCCACCTCTAACCGAAAGTGATGTCATCAGGGGTTGCCAGAAGTGATGTCGTGGCGGCCATTTTTGAACCCGGCTTCTTATTTCTCCTCGGTTTTCCTGCTGAGAAGAACGAGAGATTTAGGTAAGTACTATGTGACAACCCCTTGTCTCGTGATGTTTCACTCACCTTTAGGCTTTTTGACTGCCTCCTAAACGCATGTGTGTGACATGACCCCCTCTCAGCTCAGACCCGTTGGGTCGGGTGACCTGCACCGAGAGGTCGTGAACACGCAAGAGAGCATCCACATTAGCCTGTAAGGAACCTTTACGATAAATGACACTAAAACGATAAGATTGAAGGTCTAAAAACCATCTAATGACACGGGGATTAGACTCCCTGTGAACGGACATCCACTGTAGGGCAGCATGATCCATCACCAGAGTAAATTCAAGCCCCAATAGGTAGTACCTTAACTGTGTGATAGCCCAGTTGATCGCCAAGGCTTTTCGCACCACCGCAGCATACCTGGTCTCCTGGTCCAGCAGTTTGTGGCTGAGGTACATAACGGGGTGTTCAGCACCATCGATGCACTGGCTCAACACGGCACCTAATACTGTGTCCGATGCATCGGTCTGGAGTATGAAAGGAAAAAAAAAATCAGGAGATTTCAAAATAGGTGCTGATGTAATGGCCAACTTCAAGTCACTGAATGCAGTATCAGCATAATCATCCCATACAACTTTTAAGGGTAATCTTTTCTTTGTTAGATTGGATAATGGCGAAGCGATCTCTGAGAAACGAGGTATGAAACGGCAATAGTAACCCGCTAAACCCAGAAATGCTTGTATTTGCCTCTTAGTCACCGGATGGGGCTAATTTATGATGGCATCAATTTTGGAGCATTGTGGTTTAATGGCGCCCCCACCCACCAGATAGCCCAAATATTTGGCTTCCTTTAATCCAAAGAAACATTTCTTGGGATTAATACGAAGTCCAGCTCGTGCTAGTGTGGCAAGCACCGTTTTAACCTGCAGCACATGTTCCTCCCACGTGCCGGAATAAATAACGTCATCTAGATAGCCAGTACTAAATGAATTGTGGGGTCGTAGCAGTGTATCTACCAGATGTTGGAAGGTCGCTGGTGCCCCATGTAATCCAAAAGGAAGAACAGCGTACTGCCAGTGTCCACTTGGAGTACTAAAAGCGGTCTTTTCTTTAGTGTAGGCCATTAAAGGAATTTACCAATACCCTTTCGTCATATCGAGCGTAGTTAGGAGTTGAGCATTGCCTAGCCGATCGAGTAGATTGTCCACTTGCGGCATCAGATACGCATCAAATTTAGAGACCTAATTAAGTCGTCGGAAGTCATTGCAAAACCTTCATGACCCACCGGGCTTAGGAACTAAGACAATTGGACTAGACCAGGGGCTGTAACTTTCTCCAATTACCCCTAATTCCAGCACTCATCTAATTTCCAACTCTACTTCCGTCTTCTTTGCCTCCGGGAGCCTATAGGGTCTTTCTCTAACAATCACCCTCGGGTCAGTGATCCCAGTTCCTCCCATCCTCATTAACTACTGTTCGTAACATCTGTTTCAAAGTCTGATTAAATCGTTCTACCAATCTGTCTGTTTGCGGATGACAGACCAATGTTTTCAGATGTTTTATTTGGAGTAATTTAGCCACCTCCTTGAACATCTCCGAAGTGAAAGGAGTCCCTTGATCTGTAAGAACCTCTTTGGGGATCCCTACATGAGCGAATATCCCTACTAATGCAATGTTTTTTGAAGTAGCTGAGCACAATGGAACAGCCTCTGGAAATCGAGTGGCATAATCTATTAAAAACTAATAGATTTGTATATTTATGATCTCTTAATGAGGATTCTAATGGTCCTACGAGGTCAATGGCAACTCATTCAAAGGGAATATAAATAAGGGGAAGAGGGACGAAAGGATCACGGTCCCTCCTAGGAATCTGACAAAGTTGGCATTCTGGACATGAATCACAAAATTATCGGACCTTCTCATTTATCCCCAGCCAATAAAATCGGAGTTTAATTCTCTCCAGTGTCTTTTTGGTGCCCAGATGGGCTCCCAGAAGGTGGGCATGCGCTAGTTCACATACTTGTCGCCGATAAGTTCGTGTTACTAGGAGCAATGTCCTCACTTCGCCCTCGTGTTCTGCCACTAGATACAAGAGTTCATTTTTTTATTACAAAGAAAGGCATTCGTGGCAGGGGATCTATGGACGTATGTCCGTCAACTGACACTATTGCATTCCTAGCAAATTTTAAGGAATCATCGTTCCATTTTTCTCTTTTAACTCTTTTAGGGCAGATGTCAAATTTTGTTGACAGGAGGGGTTGAGGGCAACAATCAGCTGTTAATAGCGACAAAACTCACTGTTGCGTTACAGGCATTGCCTCTCTGTTCAGAGGAATGTTCGACTCATTGACTCATTGCATCTAATCCTTGCATGTGCGTGAGTTATGAAATGTAAACAAAGGCAAGATGGCATCGACATCTCACAAGGGAGCGAAGCGAGTGCAGAAAATAAAATACTCAGCAGACGATGTTTTGCGCATTATCACTGAGTCAGACTCTGATTTTTCAGAATCTGATTTTGTTGAGAGTGATCAGGAGATCGAGCAAGAGAGTGAAGAATTGGCATCAGCTGATCGGCAGCCAGCTTAGCGCATTCGTGCAGCTGACACTCCCACGGCAAGGTTCATGTGGGAGGAATACCTAGACATTGATCCATGGGAGCCAAACTGGCTACCGGACTTCACAAGACAGCATGACTTGCTGTTGGACACGACAGATTACCAGCCGCTGGACTACTTCATGCTGCTTTCTCCTGATGCTGCTCTTCAGCTACTGTCAGATGAGACAAACAGGTATGCAGAACAATTTTTTGAATCACGGGCAGCACTTACACTGCATTCTCATTTTTCAAAGAGAAAACCCACAACAAAAGATGAGATGAAGGGCTTTGTAGCATTACAAATAGAGATGGGACTAGACTGGTGATATAACTTCAGGGAGCATTAGTCCAAACATGCTTTGTCCCCTGGTGGCTTTGGACAGTCTATGCCACGTGATAGGTACGTGCTGCTGCAAAGTGTTATTCATTTCTGTGATAACCAGAAGCAAATCCCAAGGGGTGAGCCAGGCTATAACCCCATGTATAAAGTTCAGCCCCTGCTTGACATTGTGGAACCAACATATAAACAATTTCATTAGCCTGGCTGTGATTTGTCTGTGCATGAATCTATGATAAAATAAAAGGGACGCCTTTTTTTCTGACAATATATGCCAGACAAGCCAACAAAGTATGGCATAAAGGATTTTGTACTGGCAGAAGCAAACACTGGTTTCTGCCTGAAAGTAATTACATATACCGGAAAGTATTTCTTTCAAAAAGAGAACTGTCCCTTGACAAGTCAGGTTGTGCTGGAGCTGCTTCAGGGCTATGAACATTTGGATCATGTTGTGTACATGGATAATTTTTATACATGCCCAGAATTGTTCATGGAGCTATAGAGCAGGGGAATTGGAGCTTGTGGCACAGTGAGGGTGAACAGGAGACACAGGCCTTCACAGTTGAAGCCAGACAGGCTAAAGATGAAAAGAGGCGACAATCCAGTTTTTATGCGGGCGGAAAACTTGGTGGCATTGGCATGGCACGATGTCAAACGGGTGACTTGTCTCTCAACAGTACACACTAACAATATATGTGAGAAAGTGCAGCAACAGACAATTGAAAAGGAGGCACCAATGCAACACATATTGTAAGCAGTGCAATGTGGCAATGCATGCAATTCGATGCTTTGAGCGATATCATACTTTGCAGGACTTTGCTGTGTAACATGTATGTGATATGTATGTGAAATCATAGTATGTGAAATCATATAGTATACAGGCTCATACAACATGCAAGACAGTAACATTTGTCAAAAAAATATATTTTTTGCTGATTTGATATGTTAAACAATTGCTTTGTGTTCTTTTTAAAAAAAAGTTAGTTTTGGAAAAATATTCAGCCCTGGGAGAAAAGAAACAAAAAAAAAATTAGCCCTAAAAGAGTTAAAGAAGGACAGTGTAATTAAGAATTGTGAAGATAAATTCTGAATAGGGCCTTGTTTGACCTCAATGGGAGGAGTCTCAGCCACCATGTCCTCTACGTTAACCATACTAGCTCCAGCAGAGGTCGATGGGACATCAACTCCATTTCACTGTATACCCATATGGGTCCTAGTGGCCGTTGTACATGGCGTGGAGGCAGTTGGAGTAGATGAACTCTCCATTATTAAGCCCAAATTTTTCTCAGGAGCAGTTGTGTTTGTACCGCTATTATTTTTCATCCAGTCTCTCCCAATTATGATTGGAAATGGGGGATCCGGTAATATTGCCATGGTTACTTTTCTCATAGTATGATTTATAGTTACCATACAGTTGGCAGTCTTATAATACCGGATGTCTCTATGAATGCACCTTAGGCTAGTTTTTATTTTAAGCCATTGTCGCAGTAAAACAAATTGGGAAGCAACAATTCAAATGTTACTCCCGGAATCGAACATTGCCCTTACCTTAAAACCATTTATAAGAACTGCACCTGTGTAAGGAAGAGACAGAGAGTTAATCACAACGGCACAGTACCTTTTTCCCTTAATCAGTGAACAGTCCATGGGTTCATTGGGGCATGCAGGTGACAGATGTCCAACCTCCCCACACTTGAAACAGCGGGGAATGTTTGTTCCTTTGACAGCAGGCTTGGGAGCTCATCGAGACGGCTCAGGGGCTGTCCCACATGCCTGTTGGGTTCGGCAAGAGGACCGCTCTGACTGCTCCGATTTACAAGCCGCCCAGTGACGTTCAGCGATTTTGATCAAGGTGTTCATGTTCTCAAAATTTTGTATCCAGATTTGCTGGGTGATATTATCAGGGAGGGCATGCACAAAGGTCTCACATGCTAGAACCTCGGCCATCTTGTGTGAGTTTTTTATATCGGGCCATAGCCAACAACACACATCGCCTGGATGGGGAGAGGCTGTTCGGGATTGAATTGCCACTCCCTCCATTCTCTCGCCTGCTCTTCCGGAAAAATGCTGCAGTGTTTGAACACCTCCATCTTAAGAATGTCATAATCAGCGGCCTGCTCCTCAGTTAAATCATTTTAGGCCCTCTGCGCTATCCCCTTCAGGTAGGGAGCCAGTAGGTACGCCCATTCCGTCCTCGGCCACGCGTTCCGCTTAGCATTACATTCAAAAACCAAAAAATAAGATTCAATGTCAACCCCCACAGTTAAGTAAGTAAGCTGAGTGGGGAGAGACCGAGCGGCCTCCATCCGTACCGTGGCTGCAGCCCGAGCCTCGGATTCTGTGAGCTGGGTCCGAGTCTCGTCCATCTGTACCTTCAAGGTATGCAATTCAGTCATGATGGCAGACAATACTGTATTCAGGTCTTGTTCTTCAGTCATCTCAAACAAAAAATCCTGCCGGCTATGCCAATTGTGAGAGTTTTCTTCTTTTAAAAATAAAAAGAAGCGTCACAAAAAGAAGTTTTGGGGACTGTCCCCGTATATTGTCCTATGGACAAGAAAAAACCACAAAAGAAAATGTTTTGTTGATCAAAAGCAAAATGTATAGGGCAGTTGATGATTTACAATGGCAAAATGGCGTTTTTATACAGTAACAAAAATGAAAAACAGGAAATGGTTGGCAGGAGATGACGTCGATATTGTGAGACGGAAGCGATGTCATCTAATGAGAAACTGGAAGTGATGTCATCAGGGGTTGCCAGAAAGTGACGTCATGTTTGGCGCTGGAATTGACATCCCGGTGGCCATTTTGGAACCCGGAAGTAGGCTTCTTATTTCTCCTCGGTTTTCCTGCTGAAAAGAATGAGAGATTTAGGTAAGTACCAAGTGACAACCCCTTGTTTCGCGATGTTTCACTCACCTTTAGGCTTTTTGACTGCCTCCTAAACGCATGTGTGTGACACCTGATATTCTGTATATGCATTTAATTATCTTTTTTTTTTCATGGCTCCAAAATCCATACTAACCCCTACTTTTTCTGCTGTTCTGTTTCCAGTTTTCTGTGATGGTAATCTGCGCCACCACCACATCAGGGCACCATGCAGTCCCTACATTTATGGATTGAAGGCCAGAGGTCCACATGACTATCATCATCTAATTCTTCCACTTGAAGCCTGAAAACCATGAGGACTGGTTGAGATCATTTATGTTAGGTAGAATGCCTAGTTGGGGCTGGGTGGTCCCAACCAAAAAGAAAACATATAAGCATGTATCCCCAAAATTACCATTTTTACATTGGCTCTCAGTGTCCTTTAGAATTGATTTTAAAGTACTTCTACTTGTATACAACAATATTGCCCCTCCCTGCATTTCAGAATGCCTGTTTCCTTATGTGACAAATCACAATCTTAGATCTGCAAATGCTAGTTTTGTTATTTCAAGAACTAGGCATAAAAGAACTGGTGAGGAAGCATTCTGTTCTTATGCACTGTAAGTGCTACACAGGTTCAATGGGCATCCCAACCTGAAAGGGGGTGGTTCCTTGCCCAGACAGAAGGCTTCAGGAGGTCAGTCATTCTATTCTGGCCAAAGAAGGGAAACGGGCCACACCCAAATGAGACTTCCCAAGGGGATGATGGACAGGCAGCCCAGACAGAGAGAATGGTTCCTTACCTGGGGCAGGAAGGCCCAGGCAATTGGAAAGACATCCCAACTGGACATGGTTCGAGGACCTTCCCTGGCCGAGACAAAGAAGAGGACAGGGAAGGTCTGTCTGTAAGGGATATTTACTACCCCTAGCTGACAGATGGCAGCAGCCCTCCATACCGGCGCCCATTTGAGAACTAGCAGGGAATGCTGGGAGTTGTAGTCTGGAAACCCAGCCCTGCTGTGGTCAGTGGGTGCCACAAGGGGGCGCTGAAGAGAGATGCGCTCCTCAGAATTTGGAAATTCCGTATGACCCGGAAGTACTTCCATTAGATAGTGGCCCAGGCACTGGAAGTACTCCCAGGTCCTCAATAAAAGGGACTGCACTCCCTTATCTAGGTGAGTCGGAGCTGGGAGGATGTAGAGCAACACTGGACTGGAAGAGGGCAGTGTGGTTGTGAGAGGAGAGAGTATTGTTAAGAGAGAGAGAGAGAAAACCTGTGCTTGTGTTTTTGTCGCATTTTGGAGGTATTTGTGTGATTATGTTTGGGGGTTTGGGGCTCGCTGATGCCCTGGATGCATCACAGTACCTAAAATTTGGAATAATTTACCAATAGATATACGCCTCTATATATATATATATGTATAGATATACGTATCTATAGATATATATTTCTAATTTACCAATAGATGTACGTGGGCTGGCGCCCTGCCTGGGGTTTGTTTCCTGCCTTGCGCCCTGTGTTGGCTGGAGATTGGCTCTAGCAGGCCCTCGTGACCCTGTAGTTAGGATATAGTGGGTTGAATAATGGATGGATAGATATACGCCAGGCTAAATCTGTGGAACATTTCGAAAAACATCAAAAAACCCATTTTTTTAAATTTGGCTTTCCAGTAATTAATACATAACACAGCAATCTGATGACAAGTTTAGTTCTTTGATGTATAAGTATGCAGCATTAATCCATTGTTTTCTTTGTTTTTTTTTTTTTTTGAAAATGAGTTATAGTATGAAGATTAAGACCCCCCACAAGCTCTAGGGTGTCAAAAGCACACTATAGTTACACTCTATGTACATCACATATAAAATTAAAATGAGCCGGAGTGGGGAGTGGTCTCCATTGGAGATCTAAGTCAGCAGTCACTGGTACATTAGATTGAGGGGTGGTGTTACAATGTACAAGTAACCGGGTATGAGTATTGTGTGTAAGAGCACCATGTACTGCTGAATCAGAAAAATTGTGGTGCTATTGAGAGAGTGCGGGATGTTAGCAATTTCATGACTGTAACTGCCACACAAATTCTTTTAGGTAGGAGTGAAATGTCTAGGGCATAATTTCTAGTGATTCTGACCTTCCAGTCTGGAGTTGGGTGGTGGGGATTCATTTTGACAAGAATGATATCAACATCCTAAAATCCTTTTGCAGCTACAGTCCAATATTTCCTAATACTCAATGCAGTAACACGTTTAAATGTGATTTTGTGATTGATATAGACTCTCCTTATAATATTACAGAATAAATCAAAAGCACTTGCATATTTATCTTAAGAAATATAAAATAATACCTCTTGGCTTGGGTGTAACATGTGCATGAGATGGGAGGGAGATGTTTTCTGTACAACGCCTGCATTATTTTTTTTCTTGCATATGCCAGGGTGCGCACCCAGGTCACCCTGATGATAGATCATCATATGCCCTTGACTTACAGAGACACAGACGAATAAACTTAGCTTGCAGTTGTACTAAGGTTTACCTGTTGTTGTCATTACTTTCTATATACTTACAATAGACTTCATGACCTTTTCAGATGCTCGACATGAATAATTTTTACAGCAATGAAAGTGAAACTCATTTCGATAATGTAGCTTAACAACTGCAGTTATATTTATTAAGGTTACATGAGGGTGTAGATTTTCCCTCAGCTCTGTCCCTTTAAATCAAGAGGGATATGCAGCTGTAAGTCGTTAATTGAGAGGAGGTAAGGTGTTAATTGCAGGCACCCTGCCAATTACGAGCAATGAGATGGCCAGTTTAGCAAACTGAAGAGAAGCAAGAAACATCGACTAACAAGACTAGCTGCTTACTAGTTAAAGTTGGTGTTGATCTTGTTCTGCTGTTCCCTGCAACAGCTCTTAGACTGAAGGATCATCTCCTCTTAGTATTGTGCTATGTAGTCTGGTCTTTATTGGTAGCTAGCACAGTACAATCTCAGGTACTCTGCAACTGACCCTGTATGATTTTCTTTGTCTGAATATCTGTTGGTAATTAACTTTTTGGCTACGACTTTTGACTTTGATTTAGGGTTTTGTTTTAGTTTTAATATCTGTGTTTTGCTCTTCTGTTTTCTACCTTTGCGTGTATCTTTTGGCTTCATTCATCTCCTGATCGTTTATTACTATTTTTTTTGTAGCAGAGAATTTGCGAGTTAAAAAAATCAGGTGGGCTTGCCTACACTGCAACCCACCTGAAATTATACTCCACTGAGATGGAATGTCAGTATTACAGAATGGACGCAATAAAGGTTTCTTTCTTTCTTTCACAGTACTTTTTAATGGATTATTTATTGGATATTTGCACTGTGCTGCACCTTGGACACTGTTTGCTTCGTTGTTAACAAATGCACTATGCATGGTTGCCCCTTAAGACGTATTGTCCTCATTTGCCAAAATCCATCTTGATTAAGGCTATTTAGGTCATGGGAAATGGAAGACACCCATGGCTGTGGTATCACATGGAGCCGATCTGTTTGGATATTTGGATTTTTGTAATTTGGATTTTTCTTTTGTTAATTTCTAATAAATTTCTTCATTTATAAACATTATTTGTTGAACTTTTCACCCAAGACTGAGGTTTAACAGCTTCCTTTCATTTGAGGGGAATTTTTTATATTTTGTGGGCCATCAAGTCTTTTTGAACTTTAGGGCCTGTGAAAGCCAAAGCCTGTCTGTAGAGTTTGGGATCTGGCTGCCATGGGTGAGGTTTATCTCTAGGTAGGCCAATGAAGATTCTGGCCTGGTTTGTGTGTCTTTTTGGAGACCATTGCCCTTTTACTTGTTTAAGCTGCATTAGTCACAACACATATCAAGCTGTTGTCGATAATGATGGAGTACTGTCATCACATTTCCATTAATACTGAAATCCATTTGATAGAAAGATAACTTTATTTGCCCCCATGGGGAAGTTTGGCTTTTTACAGAAGCTCTTTAAATAAATAAATATATAACTAGGTTGATAAATAAATAAATGCTCAAACATATCCTTCATTATGACATCCAAGGGGGTCCAGAGTGCTTGTTGATTCAGTGGGACTCTCCTGAAGTGATATGTATAACATTCCAGTATAGTGCCAAACAGTATTTCCAAGTCTTTGCACAGAACAGAGTGGTCAATGGTGTCAAAATCTGTGCATAAACCAAACAATATAAATATATATAATTTCTTCACCGGAAGACAGGATGTAATTGACAAAAGAAATTATGTTGTTGCTGTACTGTGATAAGTGTGAAATGCAGAGTGAATGTTTTTAAGTCATTTAAAATAAGAAAGGCGAAACTGAAACTGAGAGGCAATTATTTTTTCAAATACTTTAGGAAGAAGTTTACAAAATCTAAATTCTCAATCCTCAATCACTATACTTTCCCTAGCCACTGTATAATATGTGTAGGGGTACATAAAAATACTGGACTTTTGGTTAATGTGAAATAGGTACAAGCCTTGTTAAAACTACAAATTTTAGTGTTAAGCTGCAAAAATACAAAGACCACATTTTCTCTAACATGAAATACAGTACAGTGTATTATTCTAAAGAACTCTTTTTAAATTGACCATGAATTAGCTTATTCCATCAGAAGCTTCCAGTTTTATATGGTGCCTTTAATTTTTACTTTTGCAAATACAAAAGGACTTGTTGCACATAATTGATTCACTAAGAATGTTCTTATTCTTGGTACCAAAGAGGCAGTAACATAGCTAGCAAAAACAGTCACAGAGCCTTGTGTTTTCTAAATGCCGAGTTACAATCAATAAATAAGTAGGTGTGCGTGATGAAAGCTTTAAACAATCTTATCAGAGAGGCTGTAATGAAAGACACTGCTTGTTTGATACAAATACACATAGAGAATTGAAGAATCTCTGGAGCCTCTCAAGACTAGTTATTCCTCTTCAGTGTAACAGAAAAACACAATTTACTCATGGCAGTACGAAGAAAAATATATTTACTATTTTAACATGTGTGTAGGTATATACCTGAAATGTAGATGAAGAAAACAAAAACAGAATAAACCAAAAGCACATGCTGCCAAACAACATACAAAACAAACAAGGATGGGAAAAAAGCAAAATAAATGACCTGTAAAAAGCTTTAAATCTTTCCTTGTTCCCAATCTGATTTTATAGAAAAATTGGCTTATGTTACGTCACATGCAAGGATATGCAATCTGTACTCCCAGCATGCCTATATAGGATGATTGGCACCATGATCTGTGTAGCCAGTTTGCAATCCAGAAGATGGCAAGAAATTGTCAGTTGTTAAACAACAGCAAAAATAATTAAATAAAGCACTACAGACCACAGCAGCCTCAAAAGGCACACCTCGAACCCTATCACTTTATTGTTACTTTTTGTTCTAGATGAAAAGAATGCCAGACATTTTCTGATAAGAATGTGTCTTTTTTGTCTTCCATCCACCTACTGTACATTTACTTACATATTTGTTAGGCTCAAAAAGAAAGTATTTTATTGATGTGCCAGAATTTTCAGGAACTGGAATGTGAACTCATTGATCTTCGGATGGGCTCACAAAGTATTTGACTCATACTAGAAATTCTGAATATAAAACTAAATATTATAATAATATTGGTCATTTACTCTTTATCTGTAAAATGTAAATAAAGACCATGCCCACTTTTTTGAAATAGCCGATGCTCAGCACTAAATAGAACTGAACCTAATGAAGATTAATGCCCTTTATCTGAAATAAGGAACACAAACACACACGTTTAATGAAAGGAGCAACTCTTGTTTATTCACTTTTTCACGAAATAAGCAAATTTTTGTCAAAAGATAAAATCACATTGCAGTCACTGTTGGACTTTATTTTACTTCCTACTTGTCAAATGTCCACCACGTTCTACCAGCCAGGAGCTACACATGAAAAGAGTCTGGAGTGAGATCTCATTCATCAGCAGACCAGAGCGGTTGAGAAGGAACACAGAAACTCAGAAGTGTTTCCCTATACAGTATATAGGTGCTGACCCATCGACTACTCTGTAGTCAAGCATGAAGAATTTGAACTGAATGTGTGCCGCTACAGGAAGCTAGAGTAGTCATTTGAAGTGAGGAGTGACATACACCTACCTCGGCTGGTTGAATACCTGACATTTGTCTGCATTTTGAATCGTCTGCAGCAATTTGTTGACACATGCCGACACTCTTTGCCAGTATAGACTTGCAGTAGTTCAAACGTGAAAGACCAGAGTTTGGACCAAGAGTTGTGCTGCAAACTGTGTCAGATATGGTGTAATCTTGCAGATATAGTTTACAGTGAATCTGCAAGATAAAGAAATCATAGCAATATGATTCCTGTAGGGCAGCTGATCATTGATCACCACCCCAATGTTGCATACCAACTTAGTGGGTGTTAATGATAATGAGACAAGTTGAAGAGATATGGGAAACTGAATAGACAGATCAGCTGTGATAACAAGAATGTCTGTCTTTGCCAGATGGTATTCCTTCATTCAGGTTGCAGTATTAGTAAGACATGCAGATGATTCTAGCTGATACAGTGTGGTAGTCTGAAGGGAATGACAGGTATCTGCGTATCATCAGCTTAGCACTGATAGAAAAAAGTATGGGATAAAAAGATAAAGCCTAGTGTGAAAATGTATGGAGAGAAGAAGAGAGGGCCCAGCATCAATCATTGACTGCCTGATGCATCTTTGACATCAGGGCACATACAGTAGATAGATAGATAGATAGATACTTTATTAATCCCAAGGGGAAATTCACATACTCCAGCAGCAGCATACTAATAAAGAAAATATTAAATTAAAGAGTGATAACAATGCAGGTATACAGACAGACAATAACTTTGAATAATGTTAACATTTCCCCTAACCCCCCCCCACCCCCCCGGGTGGTATTGAAGAGTCGCATAGTGTGGGGGAGGAATGATCTCCTCAGTCTGTCAGTGGAGCATGACAGTGACAGCAGTCTGTCGCTAAAGCTGCTCCTCTGTCTGGAGATGATACTGTTCAGTGGATGCAGTGGATTCTCCATGATTGACAGGAGCCTGCTGAGCGCCCGTCGCTCTGCCACAGATGTCAAACTGTCCAGCTCCATGCCTACAATAGAGCCTGCCTTCCTCACCAGTTTGTCCAGGCGTGAGGCTTCCCTCTTCTTTTTTGCTGACTCCCCAGCACACCACCGCGTAGAAGAGGGTGCTCGCCACAACCGTCTGATAGAACATCTGTAGCATCTTATTGCAGATGTTGAAGGACGCCAGCCTTCTAAGGAAGTATAGTCGGCTCTGTCCTTTCTTACACAGAGCATCAGTATTGGCAGTCCAGTCCAATTTATCATCCAGCTGCACTCCCAGGTATTTCTAGGTCTGAACCCTCTGCACACAGTCACCTCTGATGATCACGGGGTCCATGAGGGGCCTGGTCCTCCTAAAATCCACCACCAGCTCCTTGGTTTTTCTGGTGTTTAGATGTAGGTGGTTTGAGTCGCACCATTTAACAAAGTCCTTGATTAGGTTCCTATACTCCTCCTCCTGCCCACTCCTGATGCAGCCCACAATAGCAGTGTCATCAGCGAACTTTTGCACATGGCAGGACGCCAAGTTGTATTGGAAGTCCGATGTATATAGGCTGAACAGGACCGGAGAAAGTACAGTCCCCCGCGGCGCACCTGTGTTGCTGACCACAATGTCAGATGTGCAGTTCCCGAGACGCACATACTGAGGTCTGTCTTTAAGATAGTCCACGATCCATGCTACCAGGTATGAATCTACTCCCATCTCTGTCAGCTTGTCCCTTAGGAGCAGAGGTTGGATGGTGTTGAAGGCGCTAGAGAAGTCCAGAAACATAATTCTTGCAGCACCACTGCCTCTGTCCAAGTGGGAGAGGGATCGGTGTAGCATGTAGAATATGGTAGAATCTGAGAAGAGGTAGGACTCGAACCACCTGAGGGCAGTCCCCATAATGCCAATGTCAAAGATGGCAGCAAGGAGGATCTGGTGGTTGACAGTGTCAAAGACAGGGGAGTGATCTAGCAGGTGTGATAGTTGCCCGGACACCACCAGTCGGAGACCACATCTTTATAAAACACACACATTTATTTTCCATTAATAAACAATTTTCCACCACAACACACAATGCACTCAGCAATAATCACCCCTATTTAAACTCTGTCTCAGTCCTTTGCCGCCTCTACTCCTCCAGGGAGCTTCGTCCTTCTCCCACTCCCGACTCTGGCTCAATGACAGTAAGGAGTCGGCCCCTTTTATCCCTGCCCGGATGTGCTCTAGGTGGCTGATGACGTCCCTCTTGCAGCACTTCCTGAGAATATTTTGTGCATGTTTATTTGCTTTTCTTGCATTTCATGCATTCTTTTTTTGGTTAATAGTTGGACATTGGCTTCTGGAATTCAAACTTATTCAAATATTGTGTTGTCATGGGCATGGTTATATAATATGGTTGGCATGATCATATGTATTAGCCTGTGACTCATGGAGGTCATTTTCCCAGTGAGACAATTGAAAGATATGCTGTGCAAGGAGCTATATGGAGATGTTTACTGCAAGATTCCTTTTAAATTTGACAAAACTAAACACTAGCCATTGGTCCTGGAATAATTTACACTGTTGAGGATCACGTTAGGAAGATGAAAATCTTATTGGGACTCCTTGTGAAGTTATGTAATGAAGTCAGGAATGCTCTGGCTGACAGCAATTCAGAAGCATGTGGAAACCCCAGAAACCCCAACATAAATTGAAGGAGCCAAACAATCGATTAGACAGCAAAGTGTCAACCTTTCCAGGCAGCATATGATTATCTATGGAATAGGAAATGTAGGACTGAGAATAACCTCCCTCGAACAGGAAATGAAGCCAAAAGGCAAGCTCTAGGAATGGGCAAAACATAAAATGTAAGTAAATCCATCAGAACAAAGTATCAAAACAAAACCATTAACAAAAAATTCAGAACATATGCAAAAGTCCTACCATTTAAATTTGAATCGATAACTTCTACACCAAATAAAATTTGTCTTTAATGCTATCTTGGTCATGACGCCAGGTGGTAGCAACGGTGCATGGTAACCAACAACGACGTACCACAGCTGCCAGTTACTAATCATAAAATGTTGAAGAATGCAACTGAAAACAAAACACCAAATGCTGATTGTTGTGCCAAAGAGAGAAAAGCAGATATGGATTGAAAACGCATAGCCTTAGAGACGAACTAAACAAGAATCTGAGGTAGTATACAATGCTGAAGTTATTAACAGATAGTCATGAATCATTTACCAATACCAAAATATTACCTGAAACATTTAAGTTGTCACACACATGCGAGTAGGAGGACGTTGTATCGACCAAGCGAAGGTAATTCCACGCCAGGCCAGGGGGTGGTGGGGTGCACTAAACCTTCTTCTGTTATATCTGCAGACCAGCCGTGGGAAAACCTGTCTGACTCAGCATTGGCAATGTCACTTCCGGCACCCAGCATGACGTCACTTCCAGTTCCGGTGCCCAGAAGAGCGCCACTTCCGGTTCTGGCGCCCAGAAGAACGTCACTTCCGGTTCCTATACATCACTTCCAATCTGATCCTTTAAAGCCGCCATCTTTGCAAACCTTCAGCAGTTCAATTCTGGACTCCAACAGAGAAACATCTCTTGTTAAAAATCAACCCATTGCAGCCAGGGATAATATACAGGTGACTGCCCCAAACCTTTTCAAGTGTGTCGAGTCTGATTATTTACACAAAGTATAAGGAACAACACAAAAAATCTTCTTCCCTGTATTAAAACAAATCATTAAAACAACTTTTCATTTCTCTGGCATCCACATTAATGAATGATTTGATACACAGCGCCAGTCTTTTTACTGTCACTTAGATGACATCAAATGTTGCAACTTCTGACTATTACATTATATGAACAGTACCAGCAACTGGTACACAAAACTCTGAAAATGACAGCACCCATGAGAAAGCAGCTCACCAATACATTAAATCTGTTCTCTCTGCTTCAGAATAACTTTCCAAGAATAAAAAATAATACAAGAAATGAACTCCACATAAAACCTTAAATGAGAAGACTGAATGGCAAAAATATTTAAAATAAGGCTACAAAAAGTCAGAGTTCATTATAGTGGTATAGGAACATTATAAACATAAAGAAAAAAAAACAATTAAACAGTCATAAAATAAAGTCCAAAGCACAAAATAAGCATGGAAACTGAGTCTGGGATATTCAAAATGCTAAATACATGCCAAAGACCTAGTTTATTTATACACATACCCAAGGGTGCCTTATCAGTTAGGCAAAAAAGAAGACAATTCTGTTTTGTTCATTTTGTTATTATGTGCAAAAAATTATTGGCATTGCGATTTTGGGTTTTGTATTCATTTCTGTCTGGCCGTCCACCACATTTGCAGTTCATTACTTTTGGCCCTTTGTTCACTTTATCATGCTATGGTCATCTTGTATACTTTGTGTTGTCTAGGCAGTCTGCCAAGCAAAATCTAATACAATTCTATGCTCTTCAGAGCTGGCCAATCCCTATCTCTCACGGTTCTCGGCTTTGTTTGGTTTAACGTGTGCAGACTCCTATGGGTAGCTGTCCTGCTCTGTTTATTCTGCATGACTGGTCCACCCTCCAAGTACCCAGGGCTTTTCTGTCTTTTCTATCTGCCTTCTTCTCTTGGCAGGTCACAGTACTGTGTGTGCTTGTGTGAAGTCGCTGAGTGCGTTTACATGCTCTTTAATAAGCCCGGTTACTCACAGAAGTCTGGTTTCTAACATGCCATGTATACCTCTATTCTGGTTAGAGAAACTGGGATATTGGTCCGTGAGAAGCCAGTTTAACACATATAGAATTGTCCATGAGTAAACTGGTTTACCGTTAAGGACTTTGTAGCCTGCGGGGGTCCATTGAAGTTTGTTATCCTGTGCATGTCAATTTATTGTCGGTAAAGTCTTTCAAAACAGCTCCATCCCACCAGTCTTTGCTTCATGCTTGCATTCATGGCATTGTAGTGCCTACAAAGGTAAACCTTCTGAAGAAAATGTTTATGCGACCACATTATTTTTTCTCCTGGTTGAAAAAATCTGTCTCAGTATTTCAGGAATTGCTAAATTTATGTTGATGAGCTGAATGTGTATTGTACAATCTTGGGAGATGTAGAATGGGTTAGAGCGTACTATGAGCTGGGTTTATCCCATTCTGATTGATCTTAGTACGTATTTACAGGAACAAGGCTAATTTTCAGGTTTAGCACTGTTGAAGTGTGGACTGAGAGCTGCCGACTAGCAGTGGACCAAGACAAACAGTAAATGCAGTTGCAATCTGCTTCCTAGAGTTAGAAAAGGGGAATAAACTTAGACTACCTCATCAGCAGGTTTAACGAACTTAGCACAGTGGGTAATGTTACATAGTGAAGTACTCATTAATTAGGTCAACTGTTACAGAGAGGAACTGGCACACATATGCCATTAAAAATATGAAAACAGTATTTTATATTTATATTTGGACTGAAGTATACTGTGATACCCAATCAACTATAATCTATTTAACTAAATGCCATAGAAAAAGACAAACAAAGTGTGAAAATATATTTTTTTATGCATCTCCCGGTTCCTAAAGTGTGCAGCAAAAGATGCTGCCAGTTTCTTCCATGTTGTATTCCTTTTGAGTGTCATGGGGGTATCTTTGCAAGTATCCTCCAGGGACCTCATGTATAAAACCTGCTCACACTCAGAAATGTGTGAACGCCATTTCTTACTGTCACACACGTGCGATTAGGAGGCAGCTAAAGGGCTTAAGTAACGGTAATGCTATGCCAGACCAGGGGGTGGCAGAGTGTGCTGACTATCTCTCTCAGTCTCTTGCAGATCATTCTCGGGAAATCCCATTGGGTTCTGGCACCACTGATGATGTCACGTCCGGTTCCGGTGCCACTGATGTCACTTCTGGTCTCGAAGACGTCACTTCCGGTTCCGGCCTGGATGACCTCATTTCCTCTTCCAAAGATCTTACCTCCACTTAATCAGTTCTGTTTTGGACTCTGTTTTGTAAACATTGCAAACTTTTCTGCAGCCAGAAACATATTATACGGGTGGCTGCCACAAACCTTTGTGACTGTCTGGAGTCGATTTTGTTACAGTGGCATATCTTTTTGATGATCGGTCCTGCGTGTGACCCGGGAGGTCTCTTACGCTTAGTTTTCCTCATCACCATCAGCCCCAAACCCTCTTGATTTTCTTCAGGGTATACTGCATCCTGCTGGCTATGCCACTGTAACAAAATCGACTCCAGACAGATACAAAGGTTTTGGCTCATGATGATGACTTGCTTATAAGCCGATTCAGACTTCCTAGAGCTGTCGTCTTAGAGTTATAGTATGTGTTGTAAATTGGTGCTTACCTTACAGAGACCTTCCTGTAGAAATTACATGAGCCCCGTTCCATCACAGGTTTTAGCAATTGTTGGGTATTTGGCAACGGGGATATTTCAGTGTGAGCTGCCTGACTGATCAGGAATCACACTGTTATCCCTAAGCCATGTCATGCCGTTTGTATGGGAAGATATAATTAAGATGCTACCCAGTGTGACAGATAGGGGGCGCTGTCGTCCCCTTGAACCCTCAGACCACTTGTCAGACACCAGATAAATGTCCAAATATTAAATTTATTATTATAAATTATAAAGCACCACTCCACAATACTCATAATCAATCACAATATACAATCCTCCACTCCCAGCAGCTCATTCACCCTTCCTCCCAACTCGGCTCAATCTGCTGTCCTTTTATAGTTCCTGACCTGGAAGTGCTTCTTTCTCTCAGTCCACGTGATTTCATAACACTTCCGGGTCAGGTGAAAACTCCTTCTTTTCTTCATCCCGGAAGTACTTCGTCAATCCCATTCCCGTGATTAGAAAGTACTTCCAGGTTATAATAAAAATCCTTGTGCCTTCCTGCATAGTTCCCTGGAGGCCCCCATGGTATCCAGCAGGGCTGTGATGTAAAACTCCACTGTCCATGATGCCCTGCTGGAACACAAGGCACCTCCATGTTGAAAGAAGGACTCCACCTAGCGGCGTGGGGGTATTGGCCGGGATGAACTGCCGGCCATATATCACACCAGATACATGCAATATTCTTACCATCAGGGTGAGGAAGACTAGATCAAAAGGCAATTTGCAGTGTTTGATTATTTTCCAAATGTGATCAGTGCAACTGACTGTGCACCATCAAAGAATTAATTTGCATTTGTACATAAAAAGTGGTTTCATTCAAATAATATACAACTAATATGTGTTGCTCAAATGTATCTGCCTAACATCGTTGCACAGCTAAACCCATGATTCATTTATTTTAACCAAAATAGCCGTATTGGAAGCATTCTGTCATGCTGTGTGTTATGGTAGCCTAATTGATAGGATTACAGTTAAGTTCAGTACAAACAACTTGTATAATCTTTCTTTCTGGTGATATTGGGTACACCACAAGAGAGGAGATATAATTACAGCCACTCTTGCACACGTTTAGCTATAGAACAGACCATTGGTTCATTCAAAGGTAGATGGCAGCGTTTGGAGTTGTTGCGTTGCACACCACTGTACTGCCCTGCAAAGGTTTGCTACATTGTGATGACTTGTGCAGTTCTGCTCAAAATAGTAAAGAAACATGGATGGCCTTTGCCACCTGAGATAGGAGAGATGAATGTATAGATGGCCCTGACACTGTTCTTCAGGACATCAGTGCAATGGCAATTAGAAGATGTTTGGATGTTGAATGTAAAGCTGCTTGTATGTTTTGCAACATTGACATTTACTTGGTAAAATGATTTAATTTTTGGCAAGTTCAATAAAAATGTTCTTAATATCTCACAGTTCTACACATCCAGCCTGCTGTGTGCTGGCGGCACTACATGATAACACACTGCTATTGGTCTTCACCCAGCTGCTGCTGTGCTTGCTTTTGTTCTCTGCTAGTGGACAAAATAACATCTAGCTTGCATCTAGTAAAAAAAGTGTTTCTTTTAGCTTGTATCTGCCCAAGAGGATCATGCCATCTCTCACACATTTTGAATTTCTATTCAGCAAATCCTTGTTGTGTTCCACTGTGAATCTTTGAAGTATTTAATGAGCATATTATTTTACTATTTTGATTGGCTTCAATTTGTCCTTCATTTTCTTCTATCCCTTCACTTTTAACCCTTCAGAGACAAGTGGGAGAGACAAGTGAAGTGGAGACAATGACCACGATTTATTGTGTCTTTCTCTACTTGCTGTTTTCTCTAGATGATAACTTCTGAGTTCCTTTTCTATATTTATGAATTTCATGTTGGATGGTACTCTTTCTCCATATTCCTGTGAATGTAAGCATGCGGAACCTAATGCGAGTTTAAATAACCTTCTAAACTTTGCATCTTCTGTGAATTTATATTTCTCTGACAGCTTGGTACAGAGCCTAAATACGTCTGTAGTTGGTGTTTTCTACATCTGTCTGAATGTGTGACATTTTCCTCTTCCTTTTATTTTACCATACAGATTTAGCCCTTTGCCAGGATTTTGAGAATTATTTATGAGAAAAGAGTTTTAGTCTTTTCCACTAACAGCAACATTTACAGTTTAATTATTAAATAGTGTTCTTCATATTATTACAGCACTTAAGTCAGAACCCGGTACAGCCCCCCAGAAATTCAATCACTATACAATATCAAACAAACATGGTACATGTAGGAGAGTTACATACAGTAAATGCTAAAGAAAAAAACTCGGAAATTAACAGCACAGCATGCAGCACAGCATGACTCCTGCAGAAAGTCATAGTCTTGCCAGTTAACACATCTGGAATAAAGTGATGTTCTTCAGATGAGGTCTGGCTGAGCCTCCAACCGCAGCCTGGGCAATCCAACAACATGTAGACAGGCTCTCCAGTCAAAAGTCCAGGACGCTGGTACTGTTTCTTGAATCATATTTTATTGGAATGATTGTGCTTGTTCTGTCTTATCCTTGTATGTAGAGGTCATTAGGCAAAAGAGCGAGGTGGTGCTTAGGAGACAGAAACTTGAAGCTTTTCCAGTCTGTTGTGGTGTCTCTCTCTGTCTACTCCACTTTCTGTTCCTGCTCTGTTAACCTTTGTTTGCTCTGGTTCTAAAATGTACGCCATTTTATGCAAAGCTGCCTGTAAGATTCTTCCTGTTTATGAATGTGTTTTATTGCTGAAGGATCCTAGGGTGACCCTGTTGTTGCTTTCAGACTCTTTATTACATGGACCTGAGTAGAGTGTTCCAGATCTCCATTGTGGCTCTTGTTTGTTTAAACTCACCAGCATGTCATAAAAAAGCAGAAATAATCTGCAGCTCCGCTTATGGTCCCCATCAGGGTTTACTGGTATTGTGGCTAAATATATATCTGTGACCAATGTTCCCTCTAAGCTGAGCGCGTGAGTGATCGCTCACACGAATTCAGAGCGTCGCTCATACTTCCCGCATGATCGCTCATTCCGACGGCGTCGCTCGTACTTATCGCACGATCGCTCACTCCGACCGTTGGAGTTGGTGCTCATAAATTTTTGGCTTAAACAAAATGTCGCTCATAAACAATGTTTTTTGCTCACTATATGCTACTCCTTAGAGGGAACATTGTCTGTGACCCCAGGTGACAACATACAGCCCCAAAATAAGAAGGAGAGTAGGGTTATGCTTTTATTGATGCACTAACGTTCTCTAACTTAGGACTCTTAATATGCCCAAAGCAGAAGCGAAGCAAATAAGTGTGACAAATTACACTAATACAACCTTGATGCATAGCAGCTCTTCTTGAAAGGTGGCTCTTTATAGTAATCTGATTGGTCCCCTGAACCAGCGTGGTTTCTGGATGGAACTGGTGGAATAAGAGATATTGACCTTTTTTATAACTCTAGATTTATGCCAGTCTTGTGCCTCCCTGCTGCACATCCTGGACCAATGGGACATTGTAGTGTAGGTGCCAGCTCCCCTATCATACTTAGGCCTCTTGCCCTTGGTCCAGTCCTGGCTATCCATGACCTGTGTCCTTGAAACCTCTACCAACTCAGCCTTCCCCGTGTATGATGGCAAACTTGTTTTTTGTACATGCAGCCTTGTGTGGGGGGTCCTAGTTTGTAGTTACCACTGAACCCGATCTGTTATGAGGTGAGCAGAGCAGGCATAAGAAGATTCTATCAATCTCTGATACAGGGAAAGTTACAAGAAAAGTATTTCTTCTTATTAATGAAATACAGGTTTTATTAGTAAAATATGAAAGCAAATCATCAAACAATTATTGAAAAGTCTATCCTCATTTCAGAATGTGATCTTCTACTGTTTGCTGGGACCTGATTTTAAATAATATTATTTCAGCATTTAAAAACACAGTCATCAAAACACTCAATTTAAGTTTGTACGTCATTCTTATATGAAAATGTATTATGGGCCTTTTTTAGGTTCTCGCCTTTTTAAATATGTACTGGGAATGTTCCACAGTCTTGGTCATTTGGTGAGTTGACTCTGAGCTTCTTTAATCTTTCCTTTTCCTCCTGACACACTCCATTGTCCTGAACCTTTCTCCTCTGTCCCTCTCTCATTCTTCTCTCCAACAGAGACTTCTCTTTTGACTTAATTGCCACAAAGTTAGCCTCTTGCTGAAGACACACTATCCCTCAGTGTTTGGAAGTCTTTCTTTTTCAGCTTTGTCTTATTGAATAATATTCTGTAACTAACAGTGCAACCACCTTCAGCGTTTTTTAAATCTGCACCTGTGTCTCCCAATCTTCATCTCATTGTTTTTGTTTCTCAAATTTGTTCTTTTTAAATATTTTTATTTCTATTTTCCATTATATGCTCAATGTAATTAGTAATCTACAAGGATACTGCTTCTTGGAGTGTGTGAAATTCTCTTTATTCTGAATGCTGCAAGCATGTTACCAGCTGAGAGACTGGACCAATTGGCCCTACAGTGTTCTTAGCTTACAATTGAGTGAATGTGTCCGTCCACCCAAATTGAAATGAGGAACCCTGTACAGCAATGCTACCCAACCTCAGACCCTGGACATAACCCCGCCACACCTCACTGCTCCAATAATTGCGTTAGATTCGTGGTGGCAGCATCGCAGGTGGATCATGGCCAAACCTGGATGACCTCCCCAGTCTTTGCTCTGAAAATCGTGCTAATTCAACAAGGAGGTAAAGCATTGATGATCACACTTTATTTATCAAATGCTCTGATGATTGTGTGGAACCTCATCCCGTACCTGAGCTGCTTTGACTATTGTGTTCGATTCACTAACTGGGACTGTGACGATGCGGGTCCCCTCCAGACTCCCTCTTCACGTATGGGAGCCTCTAGAACCCAACACCGTCAATAGTTATGACTGAAATGAGCTGGCAAATGGGGACAAATCTCACACGTAGCAAGGGCATGGAGGAAAAGTGCTAAAGTGTTTTTATTAAAAACAGTCAAGAACAAAACCAAAAGTGTCTACTGTGCAGTGTTCTAAAAACAGTACATAAATAAATCCATAAAAGCAAATGAAAAGCGGGGATAAAAATCTATAATAAATAAATCCAATAAAACCAGAGGTTAAAATGTAGTCATTAACTCCTTCCGATCTCAGCCCACTTCCTACTTCATCTCCCCAGTTCACCCATCACTCACGTAACCAGCGGAGACTCAGCAGACACAAACATCACTCCTCCAACCCCTGTCTTGGCTGCTTCAAACTACACAGCCAAACTGTCCAGGGTTGTCTCTCCTCCCGTCTTCCTTCATGCACCTGCAGTCGTTCCTCTGATCCATAGGGAGGTCATCCATCATGCTTGCCCAACTCGACGAAAATATTTGGTGGGGTGAATCAGCCCCTAGAGCGCAACAGCCTATGCTCCTTCGTGGGGCACCAGCTCTTGCTGCCTTCCCCTTCCAGGTGGCCAGATCGTCCTCTCAAGACTGATTCTTCAGTCATCTTTCTTCCTCTGTTCTCCTTTTCTCGATCTCCTCTGTGCCGGCCTGTACTTACTGTATATGGCTTCATGGGTGCAGTGCCTTAATCACATAGTACAGGAAACCGATGAAGCAATTGAGAATGATCGCACCCTCATGTGCAGGTGCAACTCGCTCCAATTACCTCATTAATTCCCCACCCTCGTGCAATTGTACCCATGCAGACTGACATGGTTATTTGGATTTATTTAAAACTGGCCATTTTTTATGAAGCCGCAGACACGCTATACCACAGGGACGTGTTGAATGGGCCAATATCTGCTAGTTGTGAGATGTTATGTTGTACGTGAAAGTCTTTTTTTGTAAAAAGTTTTTCCACTGACAGTAAAATGAATCCAGGAAATTTAAGATCAGATCTCTAAAAATAATCTTAGTCTTTTGCCTCTTATTCCAGTTTCTACTGGGCTGGTCCTGCATAAGTGTGATTTATCATCAGGATAATCGACTACTTGGGAGCTTCAGTCTCACTGTGCTGCCCCCAAAGCTCAAATGCTTAATACTTAACAAAGTCAGGAAATCTATCACTCCAAATGATATTTTTCTTGGTCTTCTTTGCTCACTCAGATATTCAGACTTGACTGCTACTTGTGCTACATCAGCAGCTACCTAATAATGGCTAATGCTTCAGCACTTGGTGAAGATACTTTGTCAGCTCACTTGTTAAATCTGATGTATAGGGAAACCGCATATTGATAAAGACGTCAGTATAAAATATGTGAGATGCATTCTTTATTCTCCTACTTCATAGATTGAAGAGAGATGATGGATTGGCCTGTCCTGAAGACGCATTGAATTAAAGAAGCAAAAGATCAGACGATAAAGAAACCTTTAGGAGAAATTAGGGAGGATGGTTGGTAAAGTGGGCTGAGGTCAACAGGCAGAACAATCTGTCAACACTGAAGACTCAACCAAAATGAGAGACAGAAGGTCTAAATCAAAAACAAACGTTGCCAAAAAGTCACAACCCAATACCTAGCTAAATGCTAAAATACAAATTTGTTTTGATTGTTTTTTTTGTGAATTTAGAAGCTCACATTCATATCATGAATTGTGCTTGCTATTTTTGACTATTCTTTTTGTAGTATTATTGCATTTTATGTATATATTAGCTGTTCTAACCCTCTAAGATGTGATGAAATCTAAATAATCAATGTAGACCTCAGCATTAACCTTTGCAATGCACTGTGCAGTGCATGTGTCTCTGTTATATGCCATGTGGAATGAGATTCGTAAAAGCAGTGTAAATGTCTGTGCCATCTATTGGAATGACAGAGACAGACACGCGGACAGACATATAGACACTTATCCTTTTAGTAAGGTGGACTAGCCCCACTGTGAAAGACTGGTAATAGAAGAGATTAGCAAATATTTGATGTCTCTTACCCTACGTGATCCTTTATTGCTTCCTTTCTGTCTTTCATTTGTGTCTGAAACCTTCCCAACCGGCGCTCCCAAGCAAATTCCCGTAAAGCCTGTTTCTCAGACTCTGTCATTTCAAGGGTGCTTGCTCACCTCCTGTCTGTTTTATACTTCCTGATTTTGAATTTCTAAACTTGAATGTGACCCTGAACATGCCTGCTTCTCCTTTACTCCTTCTCGTGTTTCTTACACTCACACTTCCTCTTTTGATCACATCACCAAAGCCAAACTGACCAATCAGACTGCTGTAAGGGACACTGCACACACACACACACAAACCTTAGTGTTTTATTATATAGCAAACTGTTATCTTGGTTTGTGCAAGGATTCTAATTTTATGGTTACTTTGCAGAGATCCATTTTCATTTCAACATCAAAGAGTCTTTTTCTTTTGATTAGTGTCAAAAAAGTCAAGCTAAATCCTCAGTGATTTAATGCCGTATGACAATAAAAAGTGAAAACTTCCAAGGGTGTTAATTGATTTTATAGGTACTATATAAAGTGGTTTTATAACAAATGTCTATTATAGAAAATCTTTGACATGCCATTGGATTCCATCATCTGGATTATCTTCCTTAGCCATAATGGAGTTTCTGCTTTTTGACCACAGTCTGTCCCATCCAATGCAATATTTTCACAGCTAGCCTGATTTGTAGTTTTTATGAAACCTCTTAGTTAATAAAAAAAAAATGAATAAACCAACCTGAATTGTGAGTCATTCCTTAAATTTAAGGAAATACACTTTGCAGCAAGGCTACATAAAATGTCAGTTGAGCTCCTTCTGCAGTATTAGTGAGTTTTGTGACTGTCTGAACGTCTCCTTCTATAGTTAGGTGTACCTGAAGGAGTGTTTCCCTCTGCAGACACCAAAGATGTCAGTAGTTGTAACTTTTAACCTTTTCTTGAAAGCGAGGATTTCCTGTGATTTTAAAACGTATTCTAGGTTGCACCATTTAAAAAAAATGGCCAGCACATTTCAACTGGAAAGAAAGAAGAGAATGTGTGTGCATCACAAATGTTTCTATCATTCTCTGAAAAGAACAACCCATTACCACTTCTCATCCAGATACATGCGCCAATAAGGCATTTTGGACTTTTCACCATCCACCTCCACGGCTGTCCATTTGCTTTCTGGATGCAATGATGGCATTGTTTTGGATTAGGTTTTAGAATACATCTGTTTGAACTGTTTTATCCTTGCCAGCTTCCATCCCTTTTTAATTTTATGCAGTAACTATATACTTCCTATTGGACTTTCTGGAAAATTATGTAATGCATGCAATTGCACGTTTGCACATAGCTGGACTTCAGGAGTTGTGCCTGAGTTAGGGAGTGCAGAGGCTCAAACACAAAACTGTGCCAAATCACAATATTGTGTCAAAAATAAATTATCAATAAAATCAGTCCTTGTTCACTGACACAACTCAAAAACAAGGTTCAAATAAAAAGAATGAATAAAGGTGATGAAAAGCCAGCTGCTTCCTTGTCCCTCTTTCTCTTACTAGTGAAACCTACTCTGGATGAAAAGACCTCACCCATGCTTGATAAAAAAAGATGAAAGCAACAATGAAAAGCTCACCACGCACACTCACTTCACGAGTAGTTTGGAGGAGTTCATTCAGAGGCACTGCACTACCTTCTTTCCCAATATGGAGCTGTCAGAAGGTTACCAGCAGATGAGCCAAATTCTTCCATCACCTGCCGCACCATTTCAACCCTGGCTTTGGCCTTCACCTTAATAACTAAACCATAGGATTCTGTCCTAGTCGCCGTACAACTTTCTTCTCCCAACATGGAGCTTATACAAGGCTGCCAGAGGCTGACACATGGATCGACTCAACAGATGGACGATGAACACTCTAGTCCTGTTATACATTCTCATAGGATTTCTGTATCATTCCTAGTGAAACACCCCTCTCATCACCACCTATAGGCTCACATGCTGCTACTCTTGTGACACTGGTCACATTAATTCAATCACAACCCTATAATAAGGGGGGTCTTCAGACTCACGTGCATGTATGCATATACTAACATACAAAATGGGTCAACATCCTGAACCCTGCTCAGACAACTCTTTACTGAACACAAAATGCCAGGATCTCGGCACTTCTGTTTATGAACGTGCGCAGGGCCTCAGTGACCCCACAAGCCCGCATGACCTTCATCTTTACCCTGAGGTAACTACAAAAATCTCATTATCTAAAGAAGGGTAAAGACTAAAACATGGCCTGTCACAGTATGTGGTTATTTGTTCTTTGTTTTGTAATATTTATGCTTTGAAGTAAAGAAGGTCGGGGATTGGATTTTCTTTCTCTTTTTTTTCACTGTACATATTTGAATTTATTTGGAGATCAGGGAATTGTAATTGTGATTAACACTTTGTCATTTTAATATATAGACTTTTCATTTACAAAACGGTTATCTTGACTAGTCTGTTTCTTTCCTTGGCTGTAGAATTCACGTATTGTACAGGTGGGGTGAGACATTCAAAGGCAAGTATGGTTTGTCGTGGCAGTGTCTGAACTCAGGCTTCACTTGAGTGCATTTCTTACTGTTCTCCAAGTGTGCGCATGGCTGTTACAACTTCACCAGTTCTCTCATTTTGTTGCAATTTGCAAAAAAGATTTTCACTCATTAATATATGGTACAATCCAAAGTACCCAGCATTGTCTGGGTATATTTATAATATATAAGTTAAGGAAAGTGTAAGAGCCATTTTCCTAGTTATATAAGACTCAAAAATATTTTACTAGATGACAATGCATAATCTATGGGAGGTTCCTATAACCGCCATAAGTAGAATTGTGTTGGTATATTCTTGCCATTTCTAACAGCTTTGGGTAAACATTATTCTTCAGTTAGTGACCAGCCTTGCCATGTGTAAGGTGTAGAAGGCATAAGGTTTAAAACCGTGCCTGGGCATATGCTCGTGCCAACTGGCCTATGGGCCGTTTGAGTGTGTAAAGTAACTTGTGCTTATTTAAGCGCAAAGCCGTACGTTTAAAGCGTACAGAAGAAGAAGCTAAGAATCTTTAAGTATAGAAGAAGCTAAGAATCCTTAAGTAAAGAAGAAGAAGTAAAGAACTTTAAGTACAGAAATAACTAAAGTTACTCAAGAAAAGCTAAGTTTTGAGAAGATACATTTTTTCTTTTTTTTGCCTTTTATTCTATGTGCGTAACTATTTTTTCCTTTATTCTTGTGTGGATTATTTGCTTTTAACTTTCACTAAATATTTTTAAAACGAACTTTTGGACTGAGAGATTTCTTTTGGCACACGTTTTACCCATGCTTGATCTCGCCTTATACTTCGGTGACTACAGAAAGAAAGCAACACTTTATATGTTTTTCTAAATGATGACCTAGTTGTTACCGATTTCATGAGTTGAGAATTTGTTCTTTTTTGGTCTGATTAGATTCCAGAATTGAGATAACTTAATGCTGGGTTGTAATTATGAATGCTGCTATGTCTGACTCGTCCTTTTAGTTCAAGGAGGACAGTTTGTTTGCCTAAATTGTGAAGAAAAGCCAACAAAGCACGAGTTAACAACCCCTTGATTCTCCTTTGCATTGTGCTGCACTTTCGCTCTTGATCAAGACTCACTCAACACCTCCCTGCAAAATCATCCCACAGTTCTCCTTTTTATGTTACAGCAGTTGAAAGCAGAATGTGGCGTTGTAACAATCAACTATCTCCAAGTTGAGTTACTAACACACCAAGGTTGAATTCTAGAACATTCAAAAAACTAAACCCCTTTAATTTACAGTGTGAAACAACCAAAATATATTTAGAATTCTAGAATGAATGCATCAATAACTACAAAAACTGGAAGATATATATCTATGGATACAGAAGTTCAAGGTTTAAGTAAAATCCAGGAAAATGAGACTTATTTTCTGCTTTTCCACTGACCAAGGGAATAGTCTCCATTTTCATTACAAAATAGGACTGATCTCAACCATTCCTTGTGGACCTTCTCAACTCCATCCAATGCTGGTTGTTTTTTTTTTTTTCTTTTGTCTAGAGTCAGGGAACATCCAGTAAATGTAATGTTATATTAGTTATGTGGAAGCTTTCCATTCCACCTAGAACTCTACAACCACTTTGTAATACTTTGTAGTCCATTGTAATCCTCACGACTAGTCCCAGCAGCCTACTTTTCAGGCCTGTCTTCCCCAAGATGGAGGATCTCTTCGCTCTTCTTTCTTTTCCAGTTTTTCTTTTTTTTCTTTCTTCCTCAGGATGATGAGCTTCCTGTTATACTTTCCATTAACATAAAAGTCATTCCTGTGTTCACCATATCTCTGGCAGTCTTCTCAAAATAAAAGCTTAGAACAGAATTGGAGTTTCAGTAATCCCCCAATCACTTCCAAGTGTGAAATTCTGCATTCACAGCATTGTCTGGGTAAGTAATGTTAAACTCTGGTCATTTTGTCTGAGAGTCCGGCATCAGTCTGTTTGAATGTTTCATTTGCTCTGAGCCAGCAGGTGGCACTGGTGTGCAAACTGTAGGACACAGGAAGAAAAGAAAAAAAAAAACCCACAGGGAATCCCAGGATCAAAATTTTGGATTCCAAAGTAGTCTGTCTTCCCCGTATGGTCCAGTAGAACAACTGTTCAAAATTTGATCCAGATTGGTTGAAGAGTGTAGGATTGATAAAGAACATACAGACAGACAGACATTCTATTCTATTTTATTTATATATAAATATGGTTGAAGAGTGTAGGATTGATAAAGAACATACAGACAGACAGACATTCTATTCTATTTTATTTATATATAAATATATTATTTTAAGCTGGGTGGCTCCATCATGAAGTTGATTATGGTGGGTGTTTCTTTAGCAACTCTAAGATCACTTGGGCTTTCACAATAATATCAAGTTTAGGAGGGAAATATAAAGATGGACTTTGGAGTGCCTGTTCCTAGAGCCCATGGATGCCTGAGGTTAATATTATCTAATACTAGCAAAATACCCGCGCTTCGCAGCGGAGAAGTAGTGTGTTAAAGAGGTTATGTAAACATATATATACATAAACA